>NW_009259174.1:884258-920170 GCF_000687185.1 Egretta garzetta | reverse complement strand
TTTCAGTATTCATAACTCATTACAATTTCATTATTAGCACTTCTTTCAGATTTTCATTTTCTTGTTTGAAACAGACACAGTGAAAATAAAATGTTTCTTTGTCAAGTTCCTTAGCTGCCTGCTATTGTACCTTGTTCCCTCTTCCTGTGCTACTGTAGTTGAACACTTCCTTTGCAAATTGAATAAGATGTATCTTCAAATTACACATTTTTTAGGGAGGAATAGTTATTCAGTTTAGAGAACTAAAATGTTCCAGACTACATTTTGTATATTTTTGCTTTAGTATCCTCTCCAGATTCATTCGTGAAGGTACCCAGGGGCCAGGGGACTGTTTATTCCCAGTACCTCACAGAACATTTGGAAGGTACATTATAAAGAACCCAAAGATAAACTTTTAAAGTAAGGGTATAGTTTGCAGTGTGAGTCGTATTTTAAAACATATTTGTTAATATTTCACAATTCTTCTACTTTCAATTTATTACCACCCTTCCTAGTGATGGTTCTGCTCATTCTGTAAAGTAAAAATAGCCTTGAATTTAACATTGTTTTAAACATTGCTTAAAATTATCCCCAAATAAGATTATCACAGTCTGCACATAGATATTTTTCATAAATTACTGACCCACAGCTGTATGATAATTTTTAAATTATGTAAGTCACTGTGGTTTGAATAATTACTAGTCCCAAAACTATATAACCGTATGTTTTACATGGCTATCTCACCTCTCTTCCCATCTGTTTCTTTACATGCTCTGCCCTACATATTTTCCTCTTACAGCAGCCTTTGCAATTGCCCCAGATGCTTGGGAGAAAAAAAAAAAAAAAAGGAACTTTGCAGACAATTATTTCTCCTCTGAAGTTTTCTATCTGCACTCTAAAATAACAGCACCACCTCACACTACTCCTATAATACTTGTAATTTTTCAGAACAGTTTAGGAGGGGGAAATAGAGGTCAGAGGAGAGAAACATACAAAGAAATGGAGCCAAAGATGTAACTGAGAGACAAAAGATGTGGGATAATACAGAGGAGATTAAGAGACACGGGTTTGAGAGCAAAGATTGTATGCAATCCTTGAAAAGAACACATTCTAATGTAAAGACTGAGACTGATGTAATTTAAAGAGTTAATAGGGAATTTTATGCTGACAGAAAGACAGCACGTTGCAGTGAATAGAATAAGACAAAAATAGGAATGTTCTTATCACTGTCCTAACATGTGTTTCTCTCGTCTGTGCCTGAGCTGGAGAGGTTCTAATCCTACCCTGTCTATGAAGAGTTGACCTTGCAGGACCTATTCTAGAAATATCACTTTTATATCTTTTAGTTAGTTAGTTAGTCAGTTAGTTCACAGGGAATTTAAGATCTTGTGCAGCAGGGAGAAACATCAACAGTTTGAGGAGAATGTTTATCCTACAGTTCCCATATGAATATTCTTTATAATCAATCTTTTCTGCAGAAGAGCTGTGCATTTTATTTTCATTTTTAGCAGAGTGAGAAGGAGAAGGTGAGGGATAGGAACCATGAGCAAAGTCCAAAAGTTGCAGAGTGCATATGGCTTGACACCTCTGACTTCTGCATTTCCCTTTTGACTAGCTCTAGACAGAATCTTGATGCATGCACTTATGTTCACAGTTCCCATTTACTAGGCCTACTTGCCTTGTGTCTTGTAATTCGAAGGAAGGCACTTCACATAAGAATCCACTCTAGGAAGCAGCCACTTATTGATAGAGTACATTCATACTTAGCATTTTGTACCTAAATTCAATATGGGGATGTTGTTTCTCCTCACTGTGCTTGAGTTTCCCTCTAAATAAAAAGAGAGAGCAGTATTTTTGTACATGAAAGGGTAACATGTCAAAGACTGAGGTACTTGTGAGCATTGTGATAGGAAATATATTATTACCCTTTACAATATAAAAGACTTGCTGAAAGTTGTGTGCTTGACCTGTACTTAAGTCTTGGAATTGAGGCTGGTAAGACTATTGCATTGCCCTTGTGTCTACATCCAGTCAGTTTTCAGCTAGGAGCTAAGAGTAATCAAATTAACAGGATGCATCTAGACTGCCAAATAGCATGTCCCCCCACTCACTCCCTAGTCCTCAATGCTCCTACTTCATACGTATTTGTCCCTTACTAGGTTCTAGTGGGAGTAGTAATACAAAAATGGAAGAAACACCTGAGTGCAGCATTCACTTCAGGGTCCACTCCTCAGTGGCATACCGGATGAGAATGCAGCTTGTTTGATTCCTTCCATCCTGCAGTAACTTTGAAAAGGATTTTGGTAGTCTTTCCAAGCTCAAGCACCTCTACACAATTTTAAACATCAAAAACCTGATACAAACCCACCATTCCAGTTATTTGTCACACAGGCCTCACATTATTTCATTAACTCTGAATGACTGCATACATAACCAATAATTACATTGCAGGGCCACAAGACTGTCTTTGTGGTGTGGCATGCATCCTTGAGCTGTGAGTCACTTTTTGCCACCAGACCTGGAGGGACTACGCAGTATCCCCTGGACAGGTAGCAGAAAGAGGGAAGGAGCCCTCTCCCCATTCACATTCACCACTTCTAAGGTGAGTTCTGTACCTAGATTCAAAAAACTTATTTTAAACCACCATGGCATTGCACAGTGGAGGAACAGTCATTCAGGGAGATGCTGGTTCCAGTGACAAGCAAAACTTAACAGCATCATATCCCAGCTAAGATCAGAAAGTCTTCTCTCTGACATTACTAGTAGACAGCAGTCAGCAGAGCCAACTCTTAATTGGAGCAACTTCCAAACTGTGCAAACTCAAATAAATGAGCAATGTTGGTTAATACTGCCTAGTCCACTCTATACAGACTGTAATATGTTGTCTTACCAATGTTAGAAATCCATAGACAACTACTTTTTTCTAATCCCCATAGAAAAAACAAAATAATTATGATTAAATGTTTCAGAAAACCAGGGAATCTAATTTCCCAAGAACAGAAGGATGGAAGGAAGCAGTTGGGAAAATACCATGGTATGTTTTCTTATGGAAGCTGGAGATACAGATTTGATGTGAAGATATGAATAAACTAAATACAGCAAAAAAGTCATTATTCATTTTTGGCTGCAGTGTATGTGCTGATTATGCAGAGATAGACATATTTTCCTATAATACAAAACAGATGAATACCACAGTATAAGTAAAATGCACACAGGCCCAAATTAAAACACTGATAACTAAATAAAAAATTATGTGAAATTACATTAAAAATGTATTTGGTAATAGTTTATTTCCTTTGTGTATCACTAGTGTTTTTTTAGTCCTCTAAAGGTAAAAAGGAAAAAAAAAAATTACTCATTAGGCTGTCTTTAAGATCTTGGATATGAAACTGCAATGATAAATGAAAAGCAAATATATAGAATATTGAGGATCTTACAATAAACATACTAAGCACGCAGGCAGTTCCTCTATATGCTCACACATGCACAAATGCCTATTTTTCAGATGGATAGATCTCTAAAAAAGCCTGAGTTATTTCAGTGAGTAGCACTGAAAACAGAATATATGAAAAAGACATAGGTGAAACAGAATTCATTTAATGGCTACATGCATGATAAACAGCAGGGCGTGGTAAATTTAAAACCTCTACCATGACTGTGGCAGCACAAATTATTTCAGATAAGAAGTTGATTTTTCTTGATGTTCTGGATACTTTTCAATTTATTTTTCTTTTTTTAAACTTAAATTCTACTTATGATCCAGTTGGGTATTGGATGAGATTAGCTCTGTGTATTTTGCATACTTTCATGGGCATCATAAGCATTAAATTAATCAAGGTTTCTGAAGTAATGAGAGATTTACAGAGAAAGAAAACTTTAGAAATGAAACTACTGTAGATGATCAGGATAATTTTGTAAGAATGTCCAACTGCTGCTGACAACTCCTATTTGTATGTGATTCTCCCATCCAAGGTTTCTGATGAAGCAATAAAGTACTAGATTTCACAATTTTACCTTCATCTACAAATCTGTACAAAATTGCATAATACAAATTTTTACTTTTTGTTTTAGTTATCATTTGTCAGCTTGTGAAACTGTGACATTGTTTGGGGAAACCTTTTCAAGAGATCTTTAAGTTCTCTTTCTATCACACTCTTTTTCTGAAGCTAAGCATATTACACTTCCTTGTTAATGTTTTGTAAATCAAGAATTTTGTATAAAGCTGACTGCCATTCTCATCTTTTTGGCATAGTTGATGATTGAATAGTAATCATATAGCAAGGTCATCATGTGAAAAAGAATAAAGGTATTGCAAGATTGTTTGTAACTCAAAGTGTTAAGTCAAATGCAGCAATATCTAGAGCCTCCCTTCCAAAGATATTAGTATTTTTGAACAACCTGATGTAGGCTACATGAAGTCAGATATCCTTCATGAAGAATGTCTGAGACTATAAGAGCAATATAGTCATTTCAGCTATGTATAAATGCAGGGATTTGGGCATAAGCAAAGTAAAAATTTCTTCAGAAGCAATGCCTAGACATTCCCCCTCCCCCTAAACTCCACCTTTGCATTCAGTGCAGGCATTTCTACAGTAAAGGTACTTTTCTCGTAGGTAGAATGATTCAGTATTTAAACCCATGAAGAAAGGTAGGAGTTCTACATTTATCATCACAAAATCTCTATTTTTTTTTCCCTGTAAGACTTTCTGCTGATTTTGCTATTACTAAAGCTGTTGCTGACGTGTACTCTGACATTTTGTTCAGGATTTAGAGATGCTGCTACGAGTAGGTGCAAAAAGATGACCTTGATCTAGTGATCTGCAACATTACATTTTGAACTGAAAAGATGGTTACTCAAGTGGAACGAATGTGACCTAAATAGGTTACTGACGCAAATATCAGGGAGAGTATCTTGGTAAAGAAAGAGCGATACAGCAAACAGGGTAGCAGTTCACCACTGTTCTCTTTGGTTAGACTGTAAAAAATTCCTTTAAGCACTCAAGAAATATATAACTTTTATATAATAATTCTTACATTTTGGAGTGAAAAAAATACTAAAGTGTCATAAGGATTTGTCATAAAGTGACATGAACAAATATCAGAAAACCTTTGGGAATATTCATTTATTCAGTATGATCAGAATTCTCTAAAACTAATATAAGATTTTTCCACTAATGTTTATATTTTAAAGAGTATCAGAAGCAACAGTTTTTAGACAGTCATTTCAGGTAATGCATTTAGTGTTGGGTGTTTTGCTTTCTAATATGGTCTTATTTTTTATAACATAAAATATTCATGTTTTCTTTCATGTTTTTATCTAGTCTAGAACTTACAAAATTCCTTTTTATTAATGATTTATATCATGCAGTATGCTAGTCTACCTTCGCTCATCAACAAAACACATGCATTTCTTTAAAAGCAGTTCTGTTCCCACTGGAACTTGTGCAAATAAGTTGTTAACAACAAAAACAGAAGTTCTACATGTGGACAGCAGCAAATGACGGGGCAACTGCATCTCCTGCAGGAGGGGTGTGCACCCAGAGGAGCTCCCACCGCTGGGGAGGTGGTGATGGTGACCTGCTCAAACTGTGAGAGAGGGGCTGAACATACATCTGTGTGTGTGTATGTGTGTGCCTGTGATTAGAACTTTTGAGGATTTGCTCAGGAAGGGTGTTCAGAAATTTGAAGAAGTTAATTCATATTTTGTAAGTGTCTAGTATTGCAGTTTATCTAGTGCATGACAGATATTGATCCTAAACACACAGTTCATCTAATTGCTAGTTAATTATGTATCATAGGTAAATCAACAAGCTGCTTTGATCATAATTTTGTTTAAACTATGTAAACTGAGCAGTTTGGTGCTGTAACAGCACCAATTTCCCATTATCCTCATCCTTCTTTAATTATTTATCATTACAGCTATACAGATGCTCATCCGCACTGCTTAGCTGTTGGCTCAGTTCCTGGGAGATTCTGTTTTGCTTCAATTACTTCCCTTTATTAAACCTGTCGCAAAGGGTGCTATCCCTAACTTGCATGGATAGGTGCCAGCTAATGCTCAGTATTCATTGGGCTCTATATGATGCCTTCTGTAGTCCAAAGAGATGAATTTGTTTATTTGTTTTTCCAGTTCAGAGTGTTAAAAATAAGGTGAGAGCTGTATTGAAGCTTACTTGGATGTTCTTATGCCTGAAACTATGGCTTTTCTGAGCATTTCCTAGAATTTGGCAAGAAGACTTATGAGGGGGCTGAAGGTGCAAGATAGAGCTGGAGGACTGCACAGGGCAGGAGGTGCCAACATTTTTGCCATCTTATCCATGCTGGCTATTGAGGTTGGTTCCAGCAGTGAACTGACTCCAGAACAACATCAAGGATTTGTGCTGGAAGAAACCATTTGGTTTACTCAAAAGCCAATCCCAGCAGTAAAAACTGTTAATGAAACCTGGGTGATCAGGGAACAAAAATAGGTTAGTGTATGGAAAAAATTAAGGTTTCTAACAGCACAGAGGTTCTCTAAACTACCAAGCTGCCGTGCATGTGTCTTCTCTAGATGATATATAAGGTTTCCTTTTTTTTCTGTGTATTTTAATCAGTGATAAAATATCTGCACTGGAAATGTCAGAAAATAAAGTCAGTAAGCAGCAGGGAAGTAACAAGGGGGAGGCACAGGGGTGTTCTTGGGAGAATAAACTCCTAAATATTCCCATAAAGACAGCAGCCTCTTATGCTGTCTGCTTCACCCCATAGGTTGCAGCAACAGGTGTGAATATCTGGGTAACAGACTGGCAAGGTGAGGAGCTTGTGGGATGAAGTTTATCTTCTGTGTGATAACTTTGTCCCTTGTCTTATATTTGAAGCTGTGCAGGCTTCAGAATGGATTATTTCAGATTATTCTCTTTGTTTCAAACTATAACTGAGTCAGCAATTTCAGAAGTTAACTACACCAAAAACATGCCAGACATTAAGTGATGCAAAGTAGCTACTGAAAAACTACCAGATGGTGTTACAATCTGGATTTTTTTTTTTTATTCAGAAGTGCACATGTAAATCAAAGTACTGTAACTGCAAATTAGCCTATGAGACTGAATGTTCTGGAACACACTGAAATTCACAGGAGCTAAAAGAAGCAAATAATAATGTTAATACTTATAAAAAGAGAATTTTAGTGTGATTTATATATTTAATTGTCTCAGTCATTAGCCAGTGTATTTCATATTCCTCTGGTGAAGTAATTAAACAAGCTCCACCTTTATTCTACAACTATGCTATCATGTTACAGAATCACAAAATCACAGAACAGCTGAGGTTGGAAGGGACCTCTGGAGGTCATCCGGTCCAACTCCCCTGCTCAGGCAGGGACACCTACAGCCAGTTACCCAGGATCTTGTCTAGAGAGTTTGTTAATATCTTCAAGGATGGAGACCTCACAACTTCTCTGGGCAACCTGTGCCAGTGATCAGTAACCTTCACAGTAAAAAAGTGTTTCTTGATGTTCAGAGGGGAAACCCTGCTGTTTCAGTTTGTGCCCATTACTTCTGGTGCTGTCACCAGGCACCACTGAAAAGAGCCTGGATCTGTCCTCTTTGCACCCTCCCTTCAGGTATTTATATGCATTAATAATATCCCCGCTGAACCTTCTCCTATCTGGGCTGAACGGTCCCACCTCTCTCAGCCTTGCAACATAGGAGATGCTCCTGTCACTTCATTACCTTGTGTTCCTTCATTGGAGTCTCTATCAGCTCCTTATCTCTCTTGCACTGAGGAGCCCAGAACTGGACACAGGACTCCAGGTGTGGCCTCACCAGTGCTGAGCAGAGGGGAAGGATCACCTCCCTCGGCCTGCTGGCAATACTTTGCCTAATGCAGCCCAGGACTCCATTAGCCTTCTTTGTGGCAAGGGCATGCTGCTGGCTTCTGTTCAGCTTGGTGTCCACCAGAATCCCAGGTCCTTTTCTGCCAAGCTGATTTCCAGCTGGGTGGCCCCCACCATGTGCTGGTGCCTGAGGTTGTTCCTCCCCAGATGCAGGATTTTGCACTTCCACATACTGAACTTCAGGAGGTTACTTAATGTTATTTAATTAATTATGATTCCTTTCTCCAGAAGTATTGTGTTGCCAGCTAAATATAAGATATATATATTTCTTATGAACTGAAACAGTTCATTTCAGTTTCAGTTTATTATTGTGTGAATCAAACTAAAAATCATACTCCCCTTGCAGTTTATCAAAATTATATCCAATGATGAACTCCTGGAATATATTAAAACGACTGAAAATATGCATGTCTGCAACAGATAAACTAAGGCTTCTAAAATCAGTTGCTTTGTTTTCTGTTTTAAGTAGTGGATTTATTTGTCATTGTTTTACAAACAGATAACTTCTGTTTGTTCCATTCAAGCAATCTAAAATGGAAAGTAAGTTTTGATGCACATTTGTAATACAGATGCTGAAAAATTCAGTTGTTCATTCTGCATAGCCTGCCTGCCTCTTTGGTATTCTAATTTTCTCAAAAAAACCCACCACGGTGACAACCTCATTACTATTCTACGTTGATGACTGTGACGAGAGATACTTTTTCCTTGTTGTTCCTATTTATATATTCCACTATTCTTTACCTGATGAATCTTCCAAAGAGGGTAAAAAAAGGAAAACGGAGATGGTCATTGGTACACAGTATTGACCTAAAGCTAATGGAAAATTACTTGTTTATTAGTGCATTTTACAATTAAAGTAAATTATCTTATAATTTTTTCCAATTGCTAGCTAGAGAATGACTGGCAAAACACTGCATTATGCCAACACAGATTTTTATGTTTTAAAAAAACCCTAAATATACATTTTCTAAAGAAAAAATGGACTCCAGAAAGTGTAAGAAAGAATATTAAAATATATCACATGGACCTGAATAAAAATCACATTACAATCATCTATGTCAGTAAAATTACTCATGATATTTGAAAACACTGGAACTGTGTGGCTGAGACAGAACTGTTACTTAAATACAGCAGGCAAGATTTCAGAGGATGCTTTTAGATATCTGAATAAAAGTGGTAGGCAGACAGATGCTTGGAATGTCAGAGGCATAATTTATTTTGGCTTATCATCCTCCTGATGTATTTCAAGGCTATGAATACATGATTCTTTAATTTAACGTAACAAATGTCCTCCTGGAAAACATATAGGTGAAAATAAACTAGCACTAAAGGCAGAAGAAACTCGTACAGAGGACTGGTGAGGATAGCTATATGATGTTATCAATAAAAAGAGTAGGAATGCAAAAAGGGACAGTCCATTTCTCACTTCTCAGTTGATTTTTGTGAACATCTACTTATTTCATGAGAAATAACATGTTTATGTTCCTGCTTGTCCTGGTTTCAGCTGGGATACAGTTAATTTTCTTCCTAGTAGCTGGCATAGTGCTGTGTTCTGGATTTAGTACTAGAAGAATGTTGATAACACACTGATGGTTTAGTTGTTGCTAAGTAGTGCTTAGGCTAAGTCAAGGACTTTTTCAGCTTCCCCTGCTCTGCCAGATGCACAAGAAACTGGGAGGTGGCACAGCCAGGACAGCTGATCCAAACTGACCAAAGGGCTATTCCATATCATATGACGTCATGCTCAGTATATAAACTGGGGGGAGTTGGCTGGAGGGCAGTGATCGCTGCTCGGGGATGGGTTGGGCATCAGTCAGCAGGTGATGAGCAATTGTACTGTGCATCACTTGTTTTGAATATTCTATTTTTTCCCCCCTGCTTTTTAATTAAACTTTCTTTATCTCAACCCATGGTTTTTACTTTTTTTTTTTTCCAATTCTCTCCCCCATCCAACTGGGGAGGGGAAGAGTGAGCAAACAGCTGTGTGGTGTTATGCAGCCTGATGGGTTAAATCACAACACTGGGGGCAGCTTCACAGGGGCAGCTCCTGGAGTCAGATCAGGGGTGTGGGTGCCCCTGGCCTGCGGTCTCAGCTACTGAAGCCAGTGGGGTCTTTCACTTCCAGCTACTGGGGCTGCGTCTGGAAAACCAGCTACTGGGGGGGACCAGCGTGAGTGAGGAGGGCAGAGGAGCTGTGCCGGTACTCAGGGGACCCATGAATGTGCGTGTGCTTGTGATGCTGGAGAGTGTGGAATGTGTGCTGCACCAGTGACTTTCTGCCCCTGCCTGACCAAGAAGTGGAGGGGACGTGGCTGTTCCTGTGTCTGCTGCGAGCCCTGAACATGGGTGCTGCTGGGGGCAGCGCCTGCTCTGTGGCCTTCTGTGTGACTGGCTGTGGCTGTGTCTTCTGTGTGTCTGTGCCTGTCTCTTGGACACACACTTAAATTCACTACTGGTTGACCCTGCTAATGGGAAAATGGCAGATGCATCCCTCAGCCTAAGCAGAGAACCCAGGTCCTGGGGGGCACCATGCTGGGCTCCAGCAGCCGGGCAGGAGGGTCCTGGGTTGGGGAGGTTGGAGCCAGCAGCCATGCCTAACTTCCCTTAACAGTTTGTAAGCATGAGACTATTTACTTGTATTCTAATATTGGAATAGGAATAAGAAAATGTATGAAGTTTTATTTAAAAAAAAAAAAAAAAGATTAACAAAAATACATTATGGAGACGTTCTATCATTAAATGCAGGAAGCCCTAGCCATGAATTCATTTGCATGATGGATTAAGGAATGCCTTAAGTACAACAGATAGCGTGGGGTATTTTACCATGCAACAGCCTCAAACTTTCAGGAGAATACCTGAATAATTCATATTACTTATATATATGAGCATATATACACATACATATATGGATACTTACAAAGTATGCATATTTATATAAAGGCACACCAGGGACAAATGTTCTGTAACAAGCACATCAGACATTTTTTCCCCTTTTTTTAAAGAAAATACTATACCTTCTTAAGCAGGTTTTCCTGTTTGGCTATTATACAAATACAAGGACTACAAGCACTCACATTCTGAAAATCGAGCTCAATTACTGTATATTGTACATTTTGAATGAAAATGTAAGATGAGGATAGGATGTTTTCTCAGGAGAGTTATGTACATCAAATTAGTAGATAATTAATATTGTCAAATGTTTTATGTGTGTGAAGACAAAGTGGTTTGCAGTAATTTCCACAACTTGCAAAATTCCACAAAAACAATCTTCCTACTAAATGGAAGATGAAGGAGATAGATAGATTTTCAAATTATAGACATTGCAGACAGATATCTTAAAAAGCAAGAAGAATTACCTAAGAGGAAAAACAAGACCTTTCCCTATTTATGCCTTTATTTACAGTATTTACAATAGGTTGTCCAGTATTTCTTTCAGTATTTAAATATGCCTATATGAGAATGAAAAATATAAAATTAAAATAAATGAGGCTCAAGTGAAGTATGCTGTGAGAAATGTCTTGCTAGAAAATAAAAAAAAAAAAAAAACAACTCAGAAAAACAAAGACATTTTCATAGTTCACCGGGGCAAGGAGTAATTTCCTGTAGCCATGTTAGATGACATTCCTGTGAAATAATTATATGTAAGTAATAAACCACATTTGATAAATGATACTTGTAAAGAAAACAGGATTATTATGAATGATTGAAAACCACTAAATAAAAGGCAAAATATGCAACATGGAAATATAAAGAACAATAACTGGAGACCTCACATTTTCACATTTCAAAAGATTCATTTTTAATGATATAAAAGATCTTTCTAAAAATACCTAAATAATAATGAAAGGAGTTTTAATATTGCTTGATATAGACTAATGATGCATTTCACCTATTTACCATCTGAGCAATTTTTGTTTTATATCTAATGACAAGATTAATGAAAAACACACCTTTAATATCAGTGTTTCAGTAAATCAACTTTTCCCTGTCTTTGTTAATGACCTGTAGCATTTTTATGTCACATTCTTTCTCAGGTAATTTTTCTTTTCTTTTTCCATTGTATTTACTTAAAGACTGTGATCCAGTAAATAGTGAACTAATCTAGCACTTTGATGACCTAATCTATGACTATTCCCAAAGTAATATATACCAGTGTTGTTGGGTCATGGGTACCCTGACACTTTTGTTTTGATTAGTTTTCTTTTTCTGTAGATTCTCCTTGTCCTTTATAATTCCACCTGCTAGGTAGTGAGACAAGTTAGAACACCTCATGAGAGATCATGAAAATTACAAAATGATCCAACTTTGTTCCTTTAAATTCTACTCAGTTAGTATTATGCCACATTAACTTTTCACATGTCAGGCATAATTCCAATCACTGGCTGCTGGAGTTTAATTACCACCTCTTTTTTTATGGAAAGGAAAAGAAAACTATAGAAGAGATTTCAAAACAAACTTGATTTAGCATGCTAGGCTACTTTTTATGTGATGGGCCACATAACCTTCAAATACTTTCATAATACTAGCACTTATCCACTGTTTTATATGCTAGCTAATAAATTGCTAATTTGCTTAGCTCATCTAGTTCTTATACATAACTCTTTCATATTTGGTAGCAAACTCCAGGAGACATTAAAAATGCATTAATTTGAATTGCAATCATCCACGTCAGCATTTCAGTGGAGAAAGGTGTGGAAAAAAATATTAATTATTGAGGAGAAATAATACAGCATCAGCATCATCTCACAGTCCAAATATTGAGGCATGCTTTATGAACCCACAGTGACACTTCAGAACAGGCAAACAGCACTCAGGTCCCCTGAACTGCCATGTGGAAGCAAGCCTTGCTGGTCCTAAAAGCTAGAAAAGGACACAGCAGCATCACAAGAGGCATGACCTGAGCAGATGCAAGTCAAGGCCGCATGGCTGCAGATCCGGAGTTACTGGGAATATGTGTTACATCAGTTGTAACAAAGGCTCCTAGGACCACATAGATGCTGCTCTGCCATACCAGGCCCCCTCTCAAAGCAGTTTTTATCTGCAGTAAATGTATATAAGCCCTGGTACTTTTGTTTTCAGTCAGAGTTCATATTGACAGAAGGCTGAAATAAACTGCTTCTGCCTGACCTGAATCTGCAAAATAGCCTGCATGTTGATGCTATGATGGTGTTACACTCTGTGCTGTCTTCCTAAATATTTCTGTAATTGATTTGCAGTGTGAACCAGGAACCAGTCTGTACAGCAAGTTAGAACAAATACAGCTGCACCTACACTGGGTTTATGGTCATTTCCACTACCTGAATACTTAAAGTGTTTATCGCCATTTGTCCTAAGTAAGAGGAAATTTGAATTTCAGGTATTTTATGATCCAAAGGCATTGTTCTATGTAAATCATAAGATCACAGAATCATAGATTCATTAAGGTTGAAAAAGACCTCCAAGATCATAAAGTCCAACCATCAACCCAACACCACCATGCCTACTAAACCATGTCCCAAAGTGCCAGGTCTACAAGTTTTTTAAACACCTCCAGGGATGGTGACTCCACCACCTCTCTGGGCAGCCTGTTCCAATGTTTGACCACTCTGTCAGTAAAGAAATTTTTACTAATATCCAATCCTCAGGTCCCCTGATGCAACTTGAGGCCATTTCCTCTCGTCCTATTGCTTGTTACTTGGGAGAAGAGACCAACACCCACCTCACTACAACCTCCTTTCAGGCAGTTGTAGAGGGCGATAAGGTCACCCTTCAGCCTCCTCTTCTCCAGACTAAATAACCCCAGTTCCCTCAGCCACTCCTCATAAGACTTGTGCTCCAGACTCTTCACCAGCTTCGTTGCCCTTCTCTGGACACGCTCCAGCACCTCAGTGTCTTTCTTGTAGTGAGGGGCCCAAAACTGAACACAGTATTCGAGGTGCAGCCTCGCCAGGGCAGAGTACAGGGGCATGATCACTTCCCTACTCCTGCTGGCCATGCTATTTCTGACACAAGCCAGGATGCTGTTGGCCTTCTTGGCCACCTGGGCACCCTGCTGGCTCATATTCAGCCAACTGTCAACCAGTACCCCCAGGTCCCTTTCTGCCATGCAGCTTTCCAGCCACTCTTCCCCAAGTGTGTAGCATTGCATGGGGTTGTTGCGACCAAGGTGAAGGACTTGGCTCTTGGCCTTGTTAAACCTCATACAGTTGGCCTCGACCCATCGATCCAGCCTGTCTAGATCCCTTTGCAGAGCCTTCCATGAGCAGATCAACACTACCAGCCAGTTTGGTGTCATCTGCAAACTTACTGAGGATGCACTCAATCCCCTCGTCCAGGTCATTGATTAAGATATGAAACACAGCTGGCCCCAAAACTGAGCCCTGGGGAATGCCCTTGTGACCAGCTGCCAACTGGTTTTATCTCTGTTCACCACAATCCTCTGGGCTAGGCCACCCAGCCAGTTTTTTACCCAGTGAAGAGTACATCAGTCTAAGCCATGAGCCACCAGCCTCTCTGTTCTCTATATCCATGCCTAACATTTAGCTACGCAAACTAAATATAGATACAAAAAAAAAATAAAAGTTACAAAGACAAAAGTAATCCACAGCTATAATAAGAAAATATACCTCTTGGTTATTTCCTCAACATTTTTCTATTATTTCAAAATTTCTTTTTCACACAAGCACAGATGTCATATGCCTTTCTCATTGGTGTAAATTCATGGAAAAAAACATGCAATGTCCTTTTGCAGATGATACAGCCACAGGTATTTATTAAAGTAACTGCTATAACTACAACTAGCAAATGAGTTGTGAAATACTGAGATCTAAATTTATATTACACTTTTTAAAAAGTACAGTTTATTTTATATTAGAACTAATGTTTCTGAAGGCATATTTTTCAGTCTAAATATGGACAGGAAAATGTAAGATACTGTGGAATTGTTAGAGAATTTCAAGAAAAAGTAATAATAAAAGCCTTTCCGGGTATATAGTTTTATAGCATAGCTAGCTATTAGCTCAAATATTTTACTTCATTCCATTCAAGAACTCAGTGGATTAGACTTCTTAGCAGGAATAAAAACATCATCGTAATTCTAATTCCCAACAAATAACAACAAAATACTTTAATAAAATTTCCACTTCTTCCTACTCTTCATAGTAAGATGGGGACAATTTCATGCCCTTTTTGCTATTGGAAAACTAATAATCTAGTTTAAGCTACTAGTTACTTTTTTTCTCTAGACGATCAATGAATTACTGCATCAGAAGAATATGAAACTTCTATATGTCAGACAACTACTTAAGGATGGAATACACTGCATATTAAACTGCCTTTTTTCATTGATTAGAAAACGTGGATACATATTTGACATACTTATAAATGAAACATAATTTCTAGAAAGCTAAAACTAAGGTAAATTAATGTCACTTTTTTGTTATAATTCCTTTTGGAAATTATAATAATTTTGAACAAAGAATGAACTCAAAAGTTAGTTTATTTTCTCTAACAGTATTGTATTTTTCCTTAAATATCACTAGATTTTCATTGCACAAACATTTTTGGCAGCATTTTTTGACTGACTTAGACACACTTAGACAGTCACACTTAGATGCTCACACACCAGTCTTGGAATAGAAAGATATTTTACTATTTTCTAATAAACAAAATGCAAAACATAACATTTATAAAGTACCAAATATCCTCTAATACCTTTGTTGTTATCCATTCCTCCAACAGCATAAAGTGTCCCAACTGTAGATTTTCTAGGTTTAGTTCTTGGACTTTGCATGAGAGTTCTTCTCTCTGGTAAAAGATGGTATTTCATGGCTTCCAGAATAAGCTTCTGGCATTCTAGGTCATCTTTAAAAAGTGCATGGTTTTCTAGGTCAGCCAATATCTGTGAATGAAATGATTGTGAATCAAAAATGTTAGAAATTCCTAAAAAAGCAATACCATGCAATGAGAGAAGATCACAAAACAGATGTCAAAAGTATATCACTTCATTACACAATACAGGGGTTTGAAGGGCTAATTTTTTTGGAGGAGAGACAGAAAAATAAATATTTAATTGATTTTTAAAAGACTATAGGAAACTTATAGATCACTGTTTAACCACCCCTTAAAACTACAATCTTACTACTCTTTTATTGAAGACGAAGAATATTAAGTATTCTCTTGTAGACTACAGCCAATCTATTTTTAATGGTTTCCAACATAACACTGGAAGGACCCAGAAGGCATCTCTGCAACTATCTTGAATGTGCAGTCATATAACATAACAATGTTCTACAGTATTTTATGTAAAACTTTCCAGGAACATCCCTAATTTTTAAAACCAAACCAAAACAAGCCAAAACAAAACAAAACTAACAAAACCAACAAACCTAACAAAACCCAAACCAAACCAAAACCAAAAACAGGACAACTTGCTTCTGCAACTTTGGAATCTATTGTTTTGATGTATTATTGGCAAAATTAAGGATTAATAATCCAGATAATGTAACTATCTTTAAAATTGGCATAAAAACTATAATCAGTAGTTACCAAAACAGATGCTTAGTGCATACATCTGAAAGCATATTCTTTTACATTTCCAAGGAAGAGGGCTATAAGTTGTAAATGTTAAGTGATTCACTTGCCTGTATGTACACTGATTGACATGCTGTAAATCACCCTCTATGTTTCTAAGATCCCATTGGACTAAGCAACCTGGTCTAACCTCATAGTTTGAGCTGGAGGTTGGACTAGAAATCTCTCGAGGTCTGCTCCCACCTGAATGATTCTGTGATCCTGTGATCTTGCTGATGTCAGCCCAGAAAAGTGCAACACTTGTGCAGTTTTTTTGCCATATCTGCCAGACCTATGTAGATATTTCACATACCCTAAGGCATCAGAAGTCAATCAAACTCTCAATGTTTATGTTTAAGCAAATGAGTATTATCTCTAGATGTTGAACCTTACATTCTGTTGACTATCAAATTAGAGTAGGTTTTAATTGCATATGGCAGCATATCTGTACAGTGTGGCAGATTTCTAGGTCTTATAGAACATCTATCTGTGAGGCCCAATCATTTTCAGAGAAGCAGCTGAAGGCCAGAAAGCAGGAGAAATTAGTTGCCAAAGTCTATGAGGAGGTACCTCCCTCACAGACACCTATACGCAAATGTATGCAAACTGCTTTGCTGTTGCCTACACAGGCAGCTAGATTCCTTTAAGGACTCTCAGCTATTTATCTGGACTTCAGTGGCTGCTGAAGAATGTGTGAATGTCCATCAGTCTGTCAGCCTTTTGCAGATAATGCATGTTTTCCATGACATCTAAAATATTAATAGCTGGTACATACAGACAGAAGACTCCTGCGTCTGATTTTAGGTGTCAGTCATGAAATGAATCTATCCAGGTCCAGTGAAAGGCATTACACACTGCAGTATCTCAACTGGTGATCCAGAACTCTTATTTGACATGGCTGATGATCTAATGGACAATAGACCTGCTTATGAGAAGAAGTGAATAAGGAAGTTCATCTAGCTTGACAAAATATGCCTCCAACTGTGACCATAAGTCAATGTCTAGGGAGAAAGCCGTAAGAAAGTTTTCAAATATATAGGAATTCCTCTTAATACTCCCCCAATATCCAACTTTCAGATGAGGGATGTTCTGAGGTGGATGTCTTTTCCACATATTTTATAATTCTCAGGGACTCTATCTTCCATGAACTAGTTGAATCTTCCTTTGAACTCATGTTGCATCTATGATACATTTTCACAACAAATTTGGCCTATTACTAGCTGCATATGAAGGTCTATGTCCCTCTGTTTGTTTGAACCTGGCTCCTGTTGCTTCATTTGCAATGTTTCCTTCATTTCTTTCATTTAGTACTCCCTAGTTATTCTATTGAAAGAGAAAATGAGCAATTGAGCCTTACCATACCAAGATCCTTATAATGTTCTAAATTTCAGTCATATTCTCCATTAGCTGACTGTCTTCTAGACTGAGAAACCTTAATTTAGTTAATCATTGCTTATATGAAAGAAGATTAATATTTTTTATCTCCCTTGCTGGCTTTTCCTGAACCTTTCAGTTCTGTTAGATTTTTTTTGTGAAGGGAGAAGAACCGCACACAGTATTCAAGAAACTGACAAACAGTGAACTTCTATGGTGGCATAATGATGTGCTCTGCTTTGTTATGTTTTTCTTTCCTAATAACTTGCAACTTTATTTTGTCATTTTGACTAGTACAGTGCTTCAGGCTGACTTTTCCAGAAATTCATATTTCATAGACACAAAATTTCACTCCTGAATGGAAGTGGCAAACCCAAACCCTATGATTTTAAATTTGAAGTTTAGGGTTGCCTTTTTTTTTATTTGCTTATATATTTATTATTATTGTTTATTCTCCAGGTGCATTATATTACATTTATCTACACTAAAATTGGAGAAAAGCAGTTATTAGGAATTTTGAGTGGGTTAAAGGCTACTCACATCTTGTGTATTGAAAATTAAAGTATCATCTTTAATATAGGCACAAAAAGCTGTGGTAATGCAGAAAGATTACTATAGGAGGAATAAGATTTATGGTATTAATAACCATGGACTTTTTAGAGTGAAGGAGGACTTTATTTGTCATTGGTCTCTAACTTAGGTACTTGTAGTCCATGGGGAAGTTGGTATAACTGGAAAGTTTGATTCTATTATTAAATTGCAGAGCAAACTCTCTAACTTGAGGAAACTATGCATTGCAGTGGAAGACTGGGTATTTCATTATTTTCTGTTCTAACAAAAATTCCACATATTTTAGCTGAAGAAATGAAAGGATTTTCTAAATTCTTATTTTAATTTAACTAAAGCTAGCTGTCTGAACTGAATACAAGGTATTCTCCGTGGGCTAATCATGAGTAAGTATACTCATAGATAGTTTGAGTCACAATGATTTTCAGTGAAGTTCTAGGCAAAAATGGATTAAATCCAGTTTCCATTATCAAAACATTAGCCTCTACTTAGCAAAATTGATAGCTTTAAGCTGTCTGTTGTATATTGAAAACCTCTGGCATATTTCAGGTGACAGTACATATCGTGTTTGGCTCTGCCCATCTTCCTGGGTATCTGGTATCACAAAGTATCCATATATTGATACCATGAAAGAGAAGAATGTGTGGGGAATTAGGAAAATGGAGGAGGAAAAGAGAAAGTAGAAGGAGATACAGAAAGGTAAAAAGAGCTCTTTTCACATAATAAATGAACTGGGAGAAGGAACAAGACTAAAAGTGTCATGATTTAGCATAGTAAAGCTAGTAATACTCACAAAGCCCCTAGGTTCATAGCAAATAATAAGCTTGCTGAGGGAACAAGTAATACAAAAGAAACCATGGGATTTATTAGTTTACACAAGCACTGCATAAATAATAAATTTACAATATCTTAAATGTAGTAATATTAATAATCATGTGTCATCCTTATAAGGATGTGAAAGTAAATGCTATATTGAATATATGCTATATTGCAAATGTACAGTTCAGAAGGCTAAACCAAACACAAAATATTTATTTTGGTAACTACTCCAATACACAATGTTATTATTTTATCACTTAAGATACAAAAAAGTTAAAAGAATGAAAAATTTGAAAGCAAAGACGGTTATGTTCCTTGATGATAATGTCTTCAGAAAACGTTACTTAACATGGTGCAGGTTAGTAGATTTATATAAATGTTTGCAAACAGATTATGCATCAACCACAAATAATCCCACAATCATGAAAGTAAAAAAAAATTATGAAAGGAAAAGACAGATAAGATAAAAAGGGCTGAAAATGTATGTATCAATGTATTTTGGGGACTTCAAACATCTTTCAGGATCTCTGAATAAATTTCTGTCAGTGTGTCAAATCTGAATTCATGCAACAAAAAGTGAAGGGATGAAGTCTGAAGTTTTTCCTCCCAATCAGTAACGAATGGCTCATACACTTTCCTTCATTTAGGCAGATTAGGTTTTTGAAAACTGACATAACAACTTTCTATTTCTGGCAGGACAAGAACTTTTCTCTTATTACATGGAAAATAAGGCATAGAAAACCCTCCATATATTTTTTTCTGAAACTATATTTGCTATTCTTTTCTAATAAAACAACAGTATCTATTATATTCATTTTTATAAATGTACATGATTATTGCATTAAGAAACTAATAAAATGTATTTGAAACAGCAGCAGCATAATAATAAACAACTGGCTGGAAAAATAATAAAAATATTGAGATTGGCTAATATTAATTCAGTCTCAGAGAAATGTTACAGAAAAGATTTGAAATTAAACCTGCTGCTCTTTTAAATTTGTCACAAACTCCCATTTTGGCATCTCCCTAGCATATATGTATCTTTTAAACTAATTAGTTCCTACTGATCTATATACTACAAGGCCATATGCTTTATGCACTAAACAGGCATGTTTATGGTCAGCTTAAAACAATGTATAATTGCTATCTATAATAGAAGTGCTTTGTGGCTGGAGGCTCAAGATGTTGTTTTATCAAAAGTCTCATTAAAATAGTATGAAGCACATGCAGAACAGAAATAGACACATGCAAAAACCAGCAGAAACATTTGTGTTCTTTGATGGTAGTATTTGTAAAAGAGGTCGCTATACATGGTTGAGGTTAATATAAATGTTTGCAAACAAATTGCACATGAAATAAATTATACTTGAAAATATTCTTAAACTTTGATATTGACTTCTTTTTTACAGGAAAATGGCCAGCTCCCAAATTCTGCTATGTTCATTCAAAATGGCAGTCCCTTAAAATTTTATCAGGGAATGCATTGAAATGTATAACCCTCTGACATATTTGTTGAACTGTATTATGATCTAACATATACTGCCTTTATATACAATCTCATGAATTTAAATATCAAGATTCAGTTCTTTTCCCTCATAGCTGGTGAGTGTTCTCACATTGACTGGAATGGTATTACAGAAAAATCAGCATTTCTATATGTTTTTACATTTAATATTATTGAGCTAGGGTCCGTATAAGAATAGTAGAATAATCACTGGAATTTTTACTGTATTTCTTAATCTAAGTTGAGCAACAAGAAAACTGAGTCTATGGGTAGAGTCAGATTTATTTTCAAATGTATTTACCTTCCCTAGTGTGTAGAAGAAAATACAATTCATAGGAAGGTATGTAAGTGATTATTTTTAATAACTTTTCAAAGAGTATATCCTTATAATCTTGGCACCCATGATATCAGTGGAAGGACTCAGAAACTTCAGATTATCAAGAAATTAAAAGTAAGCATTTTGTATGTCAGATACGATAAGGATTTGTACCTATATGTGTGCATGCATTTTCTGGTGTTGGTTATTATGCAAGTAATGTTACTAAATAAGAATATTAAAGTGTGCTAATAAACAGCAGTAGTAAGTATATTTCATAACATTATGTTAATTTATATTTCTTAATATTAAGATTTTTAATATATCCTTTTTGTGAGTTTTGAAGTTCTGTTTGAAGTTCTCAGCACACTACTAAGAGGATTTGAAATCAAAGATATGAAGACAAATAATTTTCAGAGTTTAGGCAGGATGACGTCTTCTCTTGCAAAATAATTTAATGTATATTCAGGGCTTCTGAACCAAACAGTGTACTTTGACAACAATTAATTTAACAGAATACAGGCACAACCAAGTTGAGAAATCAAATTATCAGTTTCCCCTGCACAAATTTGAGGTAATAAGTTACCTATACTTTCTAATGCTTAATGGAATTAATGGAATTGATGGCAAGTGTTTTTTATGGCAAGCTTATTATATCAGTAAGGATCAAAGTCCAACAATCATATTTGATAACTTCCTATCAGACAGCTACTTCTTTATTCTGATATTCCAATCTTTGCCTGGGCTCTTAAAGCAAATATTTATATCTATGAGATCTTCTAACTGAGTTGCCAGGTGTTTCAAATAAAGAAGTGATACTCAGTGAGCAGTCCTGACCCTAAATTTTGAGATTTCATGCACCAGCAACAAATAAAGGCTGAATCTTTTTTGCTTTCTGATTAGAAATTCATCCTAGAAATAAAAAAAAAAAATAAAAATTCTAAATAAAACTTTAAAAGCAGACAGAAACTTGTGTTTATTTTCCTCAAAAAAAAAAGAAAAGGTTTTTACTCAATGGCCAAATAATAATTTTTTTTGTCAACAAGAACAAAAAAAGAATTAACTAATTAAAAAAGTAACAGTAAAAGAAAAAAAAATGGGGTAAAAGACACGCCTTTTCCCAACTGTGAAGATATTGGAAAAATAATTTTGAGAAAAATGTTAATTCTTCCCTCCTACCCATTTATTTTAGCACATGGGCTGACTTGTGAAAAACACTCTATTTCTTACTGTCTTACTGTCCTAACGTCTAAGCCCTGTGAGTGACTGGGGGGGGAAGTTGAAATTAAAGCTACCGTTTAGAAGCCAAAAGTCATATAAAGTTAACTGTTTCACATTGTCTAAGTTTCAATAATCTGCTTCAATGTTTTCTTCTCCATAGTTATCTTTCCTTATTACATAAAAATAATCAATATATTTTTATTAAATCAGGATGCACCTGATCAGGAAATTCAGTTAATAAGAATATTTCCCTGGAAACCATATTATGTTCAGCTTGCTATTTCATGGCTATGACATACTTCATTAAGAGAGAATTGTATCTAGCATTAAATGAAGATTTCTGGGGGTTATAACACATGGAAATTCAGAACTGTCGCTTCTCAGAAACCCATGTCAGTGCTACTTCAGCTTAGTTACTTTTAGCATTGCTAGAACTTCTCAGACTAGCTATATCCTGCGTATTTTTAGTAACTTTGTGTCATCATGCTTCTCATTTTTCCCAGTTAAAACCCCACCAAGTCCTTTCTCAGCTGTACTTCTAAATTATTTTCAATACAATGCTGCAGAGAGCCGGCATGCTTCATCTCAGTGAAGCGCATTCAGTTTGAGATCATGAATGAGTACTGCCAAAAGGAAAGTCAAGCCTAATGAGCACAAAAAGAGGAGCTTGGTGCTGGTGCAGTGACTGACAGTGGGTGCACCATGGAAGTGCATTCTTATTACTGCCTGCCTTGCTGTCACCCTCAGATCCCACCTTCCTTCCTCAGGGAGCAGCAAAAGCAGAACTACTCCCTGACAGCTCTCCCCAAGCCCTTCCTTTATCCCATTGATTGGCTGATATGATCCAGGTGAGAGTATTAGTGATTTGATTAGCTGATTTGAATTATATTAAGTTAAATCTCAAATATTCTATGTAAATGGGCATAGGTCCCATTCTCCTCTGTTGAATGTGTGGCTTTTAGGAGGCAATTCAGCCACTACTAGGGAAAAAGAGGGTACCACCTTCCTGGGAAGGAAATGATCACTCTCCTTTCTCCTGCATCCCATTCTTGGAAGAGATTACAAGACAATGGAAGAGCCAGAGAACTGCCTCACCAAAACTTTCACACTATCCTCATCCTTCTGAAGAGGCACAGAACATGCCCTGGTTATTTAGGTAGAGCTTCCTATCTTGTGAAGAGTGTGAGATGTGACAATATATACTCAGTCAGGGTGAATTAATCCTCAAATTCCACCACTTTGGTATGTGCCTCACATACAGTAATTACCCAAAAAGGGACATGTAAAGAAATCATAGGATTCCTACCATTAAAAAGAAACACTTGGATATTTCCTCCAGGGCAGGTCTCAGGGCCATAAAGCTGAACAAAGTGAAAAAGTGTTCCCTGTGTGCCAAAGTAAGATACTAAGCACATGCAAAACTTTTTATCACTTTTCCAAGTGATAGTTGCTGCCAAAAGTAGCACAGCACCATTCAAAATTGTGATTTATGTCGTCTCTGTCTGCCCATGTCTATTTATTGTGATTTAGAATGTTGACTAGTTCTTAAAAACACATAAATATTCTATACCGTGAATTTAAATTTCATACCCAAACATGTTAATTTTATGGTAGGCAGAAAGCAACTCCCAGTCCTCTAAAAATTGTCCCACTATCTCGATATGTTCTCCCTGTAAAAAACCCAGAGTCCTGTACCCTCAGAAACTTACATGCCAATGTTATGCAGAGCACAGGATTAGCCTTATCTTAATAGTATTAATAATCATAACAAAAGAATAAAAAACTTAGAATCCTTTAAATGACCTGTGAGTAAATGAAATGTGGATTTTTATGGCACTTTTTTTTAACAAAGCCCATGAGTCTCTTTCTTGATCCAAAATGTTTCTGAAGTCACTTGACAACCTTGAGTCAGGGAAACACATTACCATATGAAACAAAAATCTGAGAAGGAATGACCTAAAGTTTGCATATTGAATGGTTTTCAAGAGAGCTATTTGATTAGCCATTATTGTCCTTTTATGTGTCTTCTTGCATGTACAGATTTGTCATGGCTGGTAACTGATGATCATAGTCATGTAGCTACCAGGAAAGAATAGAGGCTTCTGAAATGTAAGGTCATGATTATTCTTCGTACAGATTAAAATGCAAAGCAAATAAAGGCTTAGACTAGATCTAAGGAAGAAATTCTTTACAATGAAGATGGTGAAACACTGGAACAGGTTGCCCAGAGAGGTAGTGGAGGCCCCATCCCTGGAAACATTCAAGGCCAGGTTGGACGGGGCTCTGAGCAGCCTGATCTAGTTAGCGGTGTCCCTGCTCACTGCAGGGGGGTTGGACTAGATGACCTCTAGGGGTCCCTTCCAACCCAAAACATTCTATGATTCTATGATTCTATGAATTCCTGGGAAGTATAAAAATCCTGTTTTAAAACTTTCTTTTAAAAAAATTCTACTTTCAAAATCTTACCATGCTTATACTCTTCTAGCTGTTAGGAAACACAGTGTGTCTTTGGACAAAACTCCAATTAGAATAATTTCTTTATCTCTCTAAAGCTGGTAGAAAAAAAAATCATTATTCCTATGTCATTGTTATATGAATGGAAGTATTTCAGTTGTCTCATGTGGTGAAAGGGATAAACTGTTTGACACTGTATTTTCTGTCTATAAGACAACTGCAAGAAATGCCTGTAAATACTATCATATCTGCAGATTTCAACTTCATTCACTGTTATTCTGATTAAAACTGTATATACCCATTTTAAGAAATATCAGTCAGGCTATTCATGCTCCACCGCAAACATGAAGGAAAAAAAAAGTCTCCCATAAAGTACTACTTCTTTGTTTTTGCGACAAACCCAATAATCTCTGAGCTACTTCTGTTGGATACAAACCCTCTTGTTATAAACATCAATTGCTTAATAATGTTTAAAAACTTACTTAAAAGCTTTTGAACCTATGAGATAAACAAAATAGTGAGTTAATTACTTTCTTTTTTTTGTTTCATCTTGAGAGTTTGTTGAAATGCTCCATTTTCAAAAAAGTATGCAGCAATTATCAGCAATTGTGATTTTGCTTTTCATTGCTAAATTGATCTTGAAGACAGTATATTTTTCAGAAAAAATCTGCAATGATTGCAAATAGTTTTGTTATTTCTTTTTCCAAGACCAGCCTAATATCAAACTTAATTATTTCCACTTAAACTACAGCTTATTGGTAGAAAAAACAGTATGCTGGGCTAATATTAACAGCATGCCAAATGGATCTACTTCTATATGAATACATTTGGTCATGCATCAATTAATTCAGGATTCTGCCTGAAGAGATATATCCATGTCTTCTCTGGGATTAAAATGATCTTTGTTTTAGTCTGCAGTTATTGAATAGACATCAGCTATTATTAAAAACTTAAATAAAATTTATGGTAGATAATTTAAATGTTAATCTAACTAAGAACGTTTAAATCAGGAATAATAGGGTTTCACATAAATTGTGTTTTCATATTATTATAAATCTTGTTAAAAACTAGCTAGAAAAGAATGAATGCTGCTTTTCATGATCTAGGTAATAAAGCACTCTAACAAACTTTCTTTTCTAGAAATGATGGAAGTTTAATTTTTTTTTATTGAAAGTCCAATAAAGTTGAGAAATGAAACAGCATACCAAAGGTGTTGCCTTTTTTTCTGAAAGATATGTGTCCTGTTTTCAGCTGGAAAAGATGTAATTTTCTTCCTAGTAGCTGGTATAGTGCTGTGTTCTGGATTTAGTACTAGAAGAATGTTGATAACACACTGATGGTTTAGTTGTTGCTAAGTAGTGCCTAGAATGGTCAAGGACTTTTCAGCTTCCCCTGACCTGCCAGGTGCAGAAGCTGGGAGGGATCACAGCCAGGACAGCTGACCCGAACTGACCAAAGGCGTATCCCATACCATATGACATCATGCTCAGGGGGAGTTGGCCAGGGAGAGAAATCGCTGCTCAGGACAGGCTCGGCATCAGTCAGAGGGTGGTAAGCAATTGCACTGAGCATCACTTGTTTTGTGTATTCTGTATATTCTGTTACTATTATTATTATTGTTATTACTGTTATCGTTATTATGACTTTTTTTCCCTCTGCTGTTTCATTAAACTGTCTTTATCTTAACCCATGGATTTTACCTTTTTTTTCCTATCCTATTCTCTCCCACATCCTACAGATGGAGGTGGGGAGTGAATGAGCAGCTGTGTGGTGTTTAGCTGCCTGATGGGTTAAACCACAACAGCACGATAGGCTTTGCTCAAATCAATTTTATTTTCCGATTCAGAATCCTTATTTATTTAAAATCTAGATTAACACATTCTGGATGATTCCCAAACCTCACTATATTTAGTTTTTTCCTAAATAATTTTATTTACTTAGTGTCACAAAGTACAGTATGAAAATCATAGTGAAAATTCTGAAAATGAATATAATATGAACAGAGAAAACTCAGACTTAGCACTTACTACTAGAAAGTATGATGTTATAAATAATTTTGAGTTAACCAATTACCAATTAGTCTTCATAAACAGGGATTTTTTAAGAAGCCATGTAAGTTTTCCACATTTATACTGATTATTTACGAGGCATTACAAGGAGATTCAATTATTTGATTCCCTGGCATATACCCAAGAAGGAAAGTGTACATGCCAACACTCTTTGTGGGGCTAAGAAAGATGCATGAGTAGGTTTTCAATGACAAGAGATGCAAAATCAAAAGTTATCAAACTCTGTTTAACTAGTTTCCCTGGTATATAAAATTAAAATGTTTTCCTTTTTTTATGATCTCTTTCATAGACAAAGTCACGCAGCCCTGCAAACACATGCATAACACTCTATATTATATTACCAAAAAGAAAAACAACAAATAGTGAAACCACAGAATTTTCAGATAAATAGTTTTTTGAGTTTATGACTGATATCTTCAGAATCAAAAACTTTTTACAAAAGGTGGGAATTTTCTGCAGAAAATATATCCAAATTCTTTACAATTTTTCTTATTTTTCCTATTTCAGTTGAAAATTTACAGCCCATTTTCTGACCAGCTTCTCCAATCTTAAATATCCTTACTGCATAGTTTTTGCATGAAAGTGCTTACGTGCTTGAAAAAGTGGATAAAAGCATCTCAGAATCAAGAATTCTCCAATATTATGGGTTAATTCTAAAACAATTTTCTTCACTTGTCCAAGGTAAAGATTAAAGATAATTATTAAAATAATTACTGAAAGGTACTAGGAAATAGAATTAAAGTGTGGTTTGCCCCTTTTAATTTAATTTTAATTTTTTGCTCTCGCAACATTAAGTGAATTTCCTGCTTAAAATCTATACTTGAACAGAACAGATTTAAGTAAGAGAGAATTATGGCTCTCTTGGCAATGCAAGGTATTCTTTTAAACGCTTGCATTAGAACTTTAAATGTTTTCCACTAATAATATTATTAACTATTCTCAAGTATAATGAGCAAGATATTTCAGTCATCAGTAATATTTTCTAATAAGGAAAAATACACAACAAATGTTATTTTTATATATGCTAAATTAATTATTCATGAAAAAAATGCTAAGATAACAGGAGTGAGAACAGCAGCATGTTTGCACTGTTTGTGTGAGAAACTGAAAGTATTTGGGGCTATTGATTAAGCGTGCATTATCAACATGTTTATGAATTATATTCAGAGAACTATATAGTAAAAAAAAACCTTTAAAATTTAGATTAAAATTTAGAATTGTGCTTAGAAAAAGACATCAGAAATTATATATTAGTTTGAAAATTGGGTCCGTTTTGTACATAATAAAATTACTTAATATTTTGCATAGCAGAAAGTACAACTTCGGGAATCAGATAGTTGTGAATTTACTACGAATCTATTTTACCAGTTCTTTTAACTTTTACTTTTAAATTACTCTTTTTTGAATGGAAAATATAAATGTATTGCAGTCATAAAATTATTTTCCACCAATTCTTATGCTATGAAGATATGCTAAAGTATTACCAACAGTGTCATTCTTCATCTAGATCCTGATTTGCAAATAGATTTTAACTAAAGTAGATTAAAACACTTGAACATTCCCTCATTCTATCCTTTAAGTCTTTAAAAAAGTACAAAAGTTGTTATATTTTCTGGACTCCTAAATGTAGAGATCACAAGGTCACAAATTTATCATTTATGGAGCTGAAGTTTAAACACCATTTTTAAATCCCATTTTATTCAACTGAACCTTAGCAATATTACTTAAAGACCTTTTCATTTTACTAGGAATTGAATGAATTGAGCTAAATCCAACATAATCATCTGCTCTACTCACTTGACTGTTTTGTAATTAGGGGCCTTAAATTTTATTTAGCTTATACCTTATAGCTTATATAAAGCTTATACCTAATTTATCTTTTTGAGTTTTTATTTGTTTTTAGAATGACCATTTCAATATATTGTCTTAGAAATAATGAAATATATTTACAATTAATAATTTCACTACTTTAAAACGTCTCATTTTGTTTTGTTTTCTACCATTTTCTTTCAGCTCATCAAATATTCTGGATCTGTTTGGAATTCTTTTTCATGTTTAATTTATGATTTCAGTAAACCTGTTTTAGCTCAGCGATGATTTCCAGGCATTTTTCTGCGGTAACACAACTATTCAGTATGTGAGATTCAATATTTATGTTGCTCATGGACTAAATTATTCATAATGTTCGTGTTAGTCAAGCCAGCTGCTCAACCAACTCACAAAGAAAGAGTCTATACTAAATCTGTCAGAATTCTTTATTGTCAGAGAAATGTTATCTTCTCCTCAGCAGTAAGATGCATCAGACTTAAGGTTCTTTAAGAAACTCTAGACCAGTTCTTTCTTGAAACATATGGCTAATTGTCCTGCTTTCAGCTGGGATAGAGTTAATGACACTAATCATTTCTCTTACAAATAATCTACATTAAGATTTACTGCTTAGACACAACAGACTTTCATTAGTGTGTCTGTAAGTCTGTGATCTGTGTATGCATGGAGGTGATAATATATTGCAAAGAGATCAATCACATAGCAATAATAGTGAATGGTCTTGGACTGGAATTTTGGAAAGAAATCTAATTGTGTTTTCTGTCTAACAACCAAACTCTGACATCTATTAAGCTGGTATTTTTGGTGACCACAGTCATTGGCAGAGGAAATGTGTTCAGTGTTTAATTGATTTGTAATTCCAACTTTTTCCCCAATATTAAAAATAATTTCATATTCAGGAGAAATTTTAAACTGGGTTTTTACCCTTCAGTTATAATCCTGAGTCCTCCCTATCCCTCCCCCATATCAAGGTACACAACCAAAACCAAAATAAAAAGAATACAGTATACTTGAAGTTTCCTTACTCTTTCATTGGGTTAACAAAATGAATATACTAAATAAACACACAATCACACTCACATTCTCTAAAGCTTTACATTTGTTATAAAGATTAAGAAACTTTTTTTTCCCCCCAGTCTCTTGAATAAACTAAGTAATGGGATTGGAATATTCATTGGTAGCATCTGTGGTAAGTAATTAAACTGTAGTGTTGAAACCACTTTCACAACATTAACACTTCCCCAAAGCTTATGATTTAATGAGCCCATTTATTAAAATCTTCAATATTATTTTCTGTAAGTGGTCCCTTGTTATCTTTTATCACACTGTTCAAACTTTAATTTTAACTTAATTTGTAAATATGTCCATATTTTTTTGGCACACACACTGACTTTTGTTGGACTAATAGTACTGGGTGTATCTTTGAAACCAGTACTAATTTGACCAATTTACTTATCACCCCGATGTGTTTATTGATTCAAATGTTATTCACTTTAGGAAAAGAGTAATTGTTTTACTCCTCTCCACCCACCCACCCCCCCCAGCTTCTGCCTCTAGCCATTTCTTTTCACAATGATTTTATCAATCTATGTATTTTATATAGTGGCCAAAATAAGGACTGCAAAGTCTAACATGCAAGCTTTCTAAACAATTACACTGATGCAGAGATCTACATTTAACCTCATTGTACTAGGCTCTCCAGCAAATGAAGTAAAAAAAGAAAAAAAAAGTCTTTATTTCAAGATAAATCCCTTCTTAACATAAATACCTTAGAGTTCTCATTACTTTTTCCAGGAAGACCATTCAAGATACCCTATTATATCAGTCCAAGCATTTGCAATCCTTTTTTCTTCTTTAGTTGAAAGTGACAGATTTCAAATTATGTCAAAAGCAATCAAGGTTTCTGCTTTTAAGACCACCTATTGTTAACAATTGCTCAGAGTAGTGATTGATCTTTGCTTTCACTACTTTCACTTAGTTATGTTTGCATGACCTCTGGAGGCGTGATCTATGGAACACTAACAACTAGCAGCAAAACTTGTCATACAGAAGGATAGTTTAATCTTTGCTAGGGTCAACTCTCACTCTGTTACTATCCACATAAGCTAGTTACTCTAAAACTAACTTAGATACCTCTACAGTATATTAGAAGCGGCTGACAGTAACTGCAAGGGTTGTGCTGCCACCCAGAGGAACCTCAACAGGCTGGAGAAATGGACTGACAGGAACCTCATGAAATTCAACAAGGACAAATGTAAAGTCCTGCACCTAGGGAGGAGCAACCTCAAATATGAGTATATGTTGGGGGCCACCCAGCTGGAAAGTGGCTTGGTAGAAAAGGACCTGGGGTCTTGGTGGACACCAGGTTGAACAGGAGCCAACAATGTCCTGGGCTGCTGAATTGTCAGCAGGTCGAGGGACATGATCCTTCCCCTCTACTCAGCACTGCTGGGGCCACACCTGGAGTGTTGTGTCCAGTTCTGGACTGCCTAGTACAAGAGAGATAAGGGAAATAAGGGATACTAGAGAATCCAGTGAAGGGCTACTTAAATAGTTAAGGGATTGGAGCATCTTGCTCCTATGAGAAAAGGCTGAGAGAGATGGGGCAGTTCAGCGTAGAGAAGAGGGGGATCTTGCCAAACTGGCTCTTTTCAGAGGTGCCCAATGGCAGGACCATTACTATGTGGTAAAATCCACAAAATCATCTGCTATTACTGCCACTCACAAGCACACTGTATTACTGGAGAGTGAAACAACAATGTTCATCACATACAGTGCAGTTTGAATCTGATGGCAATTGTCATCTTGTATGATCATAGATGAAAACACAGACATAACAGGTGTAAAGGAAACATGTACCTGAAAAAGTATTCAAAACAAGATTTCTAAAAGTGGTCAGTAACTTGCACCTCTGTTTAGGAAGATAAACTACACTGTTAAACTTTTTAAAGTGCTTAGCACCTATCCATTTTCATTAAAATTGCTATGAACAGCTGGGTGTTAAGCTTGTTAAGTCTCAGCATATCAAGTAGATGTCTAAATGACAGTGGAACTTCGCTGAAAGTTATACTTATTTTCATTGCTGAGATCCATGCAAGCTATTATGATGCAGTTTCTTTTTAGGATTAAAAAAATGAGTGTAAACCAGAGTTTGAACTGGAAAATGGCACGGGATACACCACTGTTATTTGATTTCATTAAACACACAGGATTTTCAAATGTGAGTTATAATATCCTGGTGCCCTAATCAGTTAAAATTTATTGAAAGAACTTAAAAATACCTTGCCAAAGAAGATGACTGAACATACACACACACACTGAACAATTTCTGCAACAATCTGATATAATCAACAATCTGACAGTCACTAAGACAGAAAAAGATAGAAAGGTGCCAAATAGTGACTATAAATAATATGACCTTGTAAAAACAAAAACACCAGGCAAAACACTCAATACATTCTAATGGGGATATTTATGAGAATAAATTTTTCACAGAATGAACTGCATAGAATGAGTAACAGAAGTAGTACATTTTCATCAAAACATTGTTCTGAACCTTTGGAAATGCAGAGTTAATATAAAGAGAGGCAAGGTTTGTATTTTCTATTCATCATTGTAATTCCCCAGTAATTTTATGACCATGTGCAAAAGTGATTTACCTAGTGAAGATCAAGTCTTCCACTGAATAAATTTACCCCAACATATTCAGTAGCAAACCATATGCTCAGTATATCATAAGACACTGAATATAAAGTCAGGTGAGTTGCCTGTGTGTAGGATAAAGAAACAGTATTGTAGCATTTTGTTGCCACAAACTTTTTATTTGAACTGCATTTTATGACAGCTTCAAAGCATTTACTGATACTTTACTGATATTTACTGGTATTTACTAAACTTCACTCATAGAAAACCATATTTGGAAATGAATGTCACACATGACTGTGTTGAATGCTTATTATTTTCAGTTTACAAACTTTCACACTGTCACTTATCTACACAAGAAATGTCAACCACATTGACAGGACTTTTGGACAATTTTAGAATTAGCTAAAAGACAAAAAAGATCCCTTTGGATTGTATCTGCACACTGCATTGAACTATCACATCTTTCTTCAGATAAAATATCAGCTGATATCTCCACAGCCAGAGAACTTGTTATAAAAAAAGAAAAAAAAGTTAGCTTTACTGCACAATCTATATAAGAAAAGTAGAGAAAGGAGAGCATATTCTGCCAGGACTGACTATAATCTACTAATTGCCTTTTCACAAGCAAGTGAAATTTCAGGCCCAAATTTCTCCTACACTGATAAGCTAATAGAGGAATATGGTGATCATCCCAGAAGCTTGCCTGGAACCTCTTTTTTTATGGACTGAGAAGTTATTAATTCTTAATGTAACCAGTTTATTTTTATTTACCTGAAGTTACATAAGAATTACACTAGAAATATTGTCAAACTTCCTCACATCCCCAAATTTATATTATTCTGATACAAGTTGACATTCAATTCAAGTGATTACTTAATTCACTTGCATAAAACCTAGCATTTAGCACCATTTGAGATGCCACATGATGTCTAAGGATCCACACAGGGCCAATAAATATGGCACTGGATTTATGAGGAAACACTTCCAGAAAATCTGCTGGGAGCCAGGCAGCACCTCTCAAATCAGCACATAAATTCTTTCCTGTGTGCTGGGAACTGCACTAGATCTTCATTGCCTGCAGTGGGAGGTCAGGAATTGAGCTGATGTGGAGAAGCCTACACACATAGGTGAAAAAGAAAGTGAATCATACCTTCTGTCCTTTCAGATGTAAGTTATAATCTCCTGACATACAGTTAATTTAGAAATGAATGAAATAATTCACCAAATGTTGTAAAGGATGACAGACTATACACATATACTTAACATTTACCCCAGACCAGTTGGTGAGAAGCACTCTAAAAAACCTAGAAGTCTAGTCAGGTATGAATTTATATCAGCTACATTACTTTAGTGATGCTAGAGATGGTTAGAGAACTGAAAAAGGCTATCTTTTCATATTATCAATCACACTGCTCTGAAGGAGAAGGTTAGAGATTGAATGACAAACAGAGGTACATTTTTGCTGAGCAAAGAATCCTTCAATTGTTTCGTCTAGCCCAATATATATTGAAAAGTTCATAACTTGATGAATCTCAGTCTGATGACTGCCTGGTTAATTGTTTTTTATCAGTACAGTGAAATACCTCTTTGCCAAATGCCATCTGAGCTGTGGAAGGAATTTACAAGTTTGCCTCACGACGTAATTATCCAAGCTAGGATTTGAAGTGTTTCCACTCCATTATTATATGCAAATTCATCTACACTTTTAAAACATGTACAGCTAGATGTAATGTGTTCATTCTGAGGGGATTTAGAGGCTTAGTGTTTCCTACAGGTTCCCTAGAACATGTCTGTATAAATAAGAACAGAACCCAGGTGGATCAGTTCACTTTCTCTCCAGTGACTTATAGGATATTTAAGTACTTCACATTATAAGGACTGGATTGTTTCTGCCCCTGGGCAACAAAACTAATTTAGATGCCTATAGTAGTTTCACTGGATCTGAGTCACAGTGTATTTAATACTCAAAGACTATGCATTATCCTATTGATGTGATTTGCAAGCCTCTGAAAGTGAAACTATTAGAAGTGTTGCAGAGAGAAAGGCAATAATATCTATGTTTTACCCTATGCTATTTTTTAGCTTTCCTAGTTAACTAATGATATACTATTACAATCAGTTGCAAAAAAATATCCATAAACATAGCACACTGGTGGAGTACAAGTTATCTTTAACTTAACCATTTCTGCAAATAAATATTTGTGTTCTTTTTATCAAGCACACCTTTGCTGTGAAACATTAAGACATAACATCCTCATTCTTCACTAGTCATGCTATTCTAGGCACTCAATATCATGTGTTAACTAGTAACTCTTGCTTGTAAATTCCTTCAAAAACCCAACTGTCATTAGCAGCTTCTCATGTTCTTAAGGAACACCATAAAAATGTTTTGCCCGATAGAAGCTGCACACACTCTTGACTTATGCTATAACCTCAACATTATCAAATACATTACACTGTACAGACAATCAGCAAAACCAAGCTTTTCATCTTAGTAAATGTGACTACATCACTAGTAAACAAAATAGGTCTAGTCAGAGGCTCAAACATGCTGATGAATTGCACTGAATGTTTCCTGGTACAGCCTGAGTCAGGGAATGGGAGATACAAGCATAGAAGAAACCATCCTGTTTCAGGAAAGGAGCAGAGAAAGATAAGGAGAATTAGTGATGTAAACTTTTCTATACTGTTTGCCTCCAGGGGCAGAAGTCAATGTTTTAACATCACCTGAAACAAGGTTAGACTGTTGCCTATACAGAATTTGTGAGGATTCAGATGAACCATTTGGCTCCCTGAGCTGTGGGTATGGTAACCACTACCTCATGCACCAAGGGGAAGGTAATCATTAGATGATGGGTCAGGACAGTCATCAGGGAACCAGATGAGAATGCCTTTAGCTATTCTAAACATTAATGGGTATATGTTTCCACAACTATAGGATTTCACCTCAAACTAAAAAGTTCACAAGAACATTTTGCTACAAAAAGAATGAAATAACTATATATATATATATGTGCATGCGCATATGTACATATATCCATGTACCAATATATGCTGGGAGCCACCCAGCTAGAAAGCAGTTTGGCGGAACAGGAGCCAGCAGTGTGCCCTTGCTGCAAAGGTGGCTAGCAGTGTTCTGGGCTGCATTAGACAAAGTATTGCCAGTAGGTCAAGAGAGGGGATCGTTCCCCTCTACTCAGCACCGGTGAAGCCAAACCTAGAGCGCTGTGTCCAGTTGTAAGTTTCTCAGTACAAGAGAGATGTGGACATACTGCAGAGAATTCCATGAAGGGTCATGAAAATGATGAAAGGACTGGAGCATCTCTCCTATGCGGAAAGGCTGAGCAAGTGGGGATTGTTCAACTTGAAGAAGAGAAGGCTCAGGGGGATCCTACTAATGTGCATAAAGTCCTGAAGGGAGGGTGCAAAGAGGATGGAGCCAGGCTCTTTTCAGTGGTTCCCAATGAGAGGACCAGAGACAACGGGCACAAACTGAAACACAGGAGGTTCTGTCCGAACATCAAGAAACGCTTTAATACTGTGAGGGTAGCTGTGCCCAGGCACAGTCCTTGGAGGTATTCAAAAGCCATTTGGACATGGTTTCTCGAATGCATTGAGGACAACTTCTTAAGCCAGGTAATAAACACCCCTACCCGAGGGGATGCGATACTGGACCTGGTGGTCACCAATGCAAGCGAGCTCGTCGGAGATGTC
>NW_009259174.1:878398-882566 GCF_000687185.1 Egretta garzetta | reverse complement strand
TCCAGCTTTGGAGCCCTCAGCACAAGAAGGACACGGAACTGTTGGAGTGGGTCCAGAGGAGGGCCACAAAAATGATCCGGGGGCTGGAGCACCTCTCCTATGAGGCCAGGCTGAGGGAGTTGGGCTTGTTCAGCCTGGAGAAGAGAAGGCTGCGGGGAGACCTGATTGCGGCCTTTCAGTAGCTAAAGGGGGCCTATAGGAAAGATGGGGAAAATCTTTTTAGTAGGGCCAGCAGTGACAAGACAAGGGGTAATGGTTTTAAACTAAACCAGGGTAGGTTTAGACTAGATATAAGGAAGAAGTTCTTTACAATGAGGGTGGTGAAACACTGGAACAAGTTGCCCAGAGAGGTGGTGGAGGCCCCATCCCTGGAAGCATTCAAGGCCAGGTTGGACGGGGCTCTGAGCAGCCTGATCTAGTTAGCGGTGTCCCTGCTCCTGCAGGGGGGTTGGACTAGATGACCTCTAGGGGTCCCTTCCAACCCAAAACATTCTATGATTCTATGATTCTATGATTCTATGATGGTCCTGGGCAACTGACTCTAGGTGTCCCTGTTGAGCAGAGGTGTTGGACCAGATGATCTCCAGAGGTCACTTCCAACCTTAGTCATTCTGTGATTCTGCATGGTTATCATATCGTGTCAAAAAAGACATATCCACATACTGTCTTTAGTGGGTTTGCTTTGTTTTACATGTACTAATTTTGTTTGATATTTTAAAAGATTAAAATAGTCTTATTCAAACTTCATTTAAAAATACCACTGAAAATTGAGGGCAACTGTGGTACCTTTTACCCTCAAAAAGTAGCTTAGAATTTTTGAACAACTAGCAAAATAAAATGTCAGCTTAATGATATTTTTTGTTTGTTTCTTAACTTGTTTATTTGTTAACTTACTGTGGTGGGTTGACCCTGGCTGGATGCCAGGTGCCCACCCAGCCACTCTATCACTCCTCAGCTGGACAGGGGACAAAAATATAATGAAAGGCTCATGGGTCAAGATAATGACAGGGAGAGATCACTCAGCAATTCTTGTCATGGGCAAAACAGACCTGACATGGGGAAATTAATTTAATTTATTGTGAATCAAATAGGAGTAGATTAATGAGAACTAAAACCAAATCTGAAAAAACCACCTTTCCCTCCCCCCCCGCCTTCTTCCTGGGCTTAACTTTACTCCCAATTTTCTCTACCTCCTCCCCATCAGTGGTGCAGGGGGACGGGAATGGGGGTTGGGGTCAGTTCATCACACATTTTCTCTGCTGTTCCTTCCTCCTCAGGGGGAGGACTCCTCACACTCTTCCACTCCTCCAGCGTGGGGTCCCTTGCACAGGGTGCAGTCCTTCAGGAACAGACTGCTCCAGCGTGGGTCCCCCATGGGGTCACAAGCCCTGCCAGCAAACCTGCTTCAGCGTGGTCTCCTCTCTCCATGGAGTCACAGGTCCTGCCAGGAGCCTGCTCCAGCATAGGCTTTCCGCAGGGTCACAGCCTCCTTCAGGTATCCACCTGGTCTGATGTGGGGCTTTCTCCGGGCTGCAGGTGAATATCTGCTCCACCATGGACCTCCATGGGCTGCAGGGCGACAGCCTGCCTCACCATGGTCTTCACCATCGGCTTCAGAGGAATCTCTGCTCTGGCACCTGGAGCACCTCCTCCCCCTCCTTCTTCTCTCACTTTGGTGTCTGCAGGGCTGTTTCTCTCACACATTCTCACTCCCTTCTTTGGCTGTTGTTCCCTCCAGCAGTTTCTGCCCAACCACCACCCCCCATCTTCTTAAATATGTTATTCCAGAGGCACTACCACCATCACTGATGTGCTCAGCCTTGGCCAGCGGCTCCATCGGACATAGGGGAAGCTTCTAGCAGCTTCTGACAGAAGCCACCCCTGTAGCCCCCCCTCTACCAAAACCTTGCCACACAAACCAAATATATTTTCCATGAAGCACAATATTAAAAATAACAGAAAAAAATATTCATGATAAGCTTGTAAATGAACAATTCAAGTAAATATTCTAAAATACTTCAACATTAAGAAGGTTTAAGGCTCCCACCAAATTTTTATGCTCCCTGAATCCTTTAAGAGTGAAAATGAACATAAATTAAATGTACAGATCAACACAAAACATTTGGAACACCTATTGAAAGGGAGTAACTAAATCTTATCTATTATAATGTGAAATAATTTCTTATATTGGTCAAGCCATCAATCTTTCTAGTTTGACTTGAATAAAAAAATATGAACTGTTTTAGTTCAGCAGATGGTTTCAGGCAAATCAAAGAAGCAAAATTAAAATAAATTTCTATGGCAACATTGCAGGTTCTATTACTTCATTTTCAGCTACATGTTACTTTTCTTTTAATATGTTAATACTGATTGGCTTCTAAATTCCTCTACTGAATTTTGAATTACATTGTTTGATATCCTGTTACTCAAGCCTGGCTACATTGCCAACATAATTACTGCACCTTGAAAGTGAAATGAATTATCATAAAAACCTAGGCTATAAATTTAAGCCTTCATTTTAAGAGGATCTCAGTACAATATTTCCAATCTGTTAATAATATTTGCAGTTTATGACTTCATCTTTTTTAGTGGATTTAAAAGTAAGGAACACAAATCTCTTTTTCTCAAAGGTCCAATGATTAGCTTTTAATTTTGACCTGGCTAGTCTCTAGAGAACTCTTCAGTTAATTTTCAGTGTAATGAAAATCATGGAGTGTTTTATTTGATTTATACTTAAATATAAACCATAGTAGGAAAAATTACACCTATTGGTAAGAAAAAGTAAATTTTCACCTCCAATTGTCAATAATTTTCTGTTGTAACTTTGTTATTTCTTCATTTTAATTTGGAAATAATTTCTAAATACTTTTGTAGCATTATAGCAAACATTTACATGATGCAGTATTCAATTATAGACAAGCACCAGTGCATAAGGGTTAATTTTCAGTTTAAATTGAACAAAAAATACAGAGAATTGCCAGAAGTACATCACTCTAAAATAATTCTTTTTGAAGCTCCTTACAAACAGTTTTGAAACTGTTGTGGTGGTTTATATATATATCCTAGTCATTGGTAACCTGCCTCCTTTCCTTCAGAAAGAAACATGTTTTCTCTAAAAGTTGGACTTGAATCTGAAGAAAGAAGTTTTATGAGAAACTTTCTAAAAGATACATGGAGGAATTAATTTTGAGATTAACACAACTGTTTTAGGAGCTTACATGTGGGTGTCGATGATGTGAGAAACCAGTGACACAGGTTTACGTTTGTGATGCTTATCTGTGACAGGCAGTGGAAAACCAGGATTTAATTCAGTTGCTAAACATGGGATATAGTGATACTTCAGATAACTAAGGCTTCCAGGATATTCTCATGAGGATGACATATAACAAAGTGGACACAATTCAGTTGCACAAATTAGGGACATTTGTGGTGTTGGCAGTGTCTCAGGGTATCTTTATGTGTTAGAGCAACAGAGACACCAGAGGAAACCCAGCAGCAGGTACCGTGGAGTGTAGGCGTAGCTACTCAACCATACAGGGAATTGCCTTTAACACTACGGACAAAGGGCCATAACACTAAAGGGCTAGGGTTGTCAGGCTCTGGAATGGGCTTCCCAGGGAGGTGGTTAAGTCACAGAATCACAGAATTGCAAGGGTTGGAAGGGACCTCGGGAGATCATCTAGTCCAACCTCCCTGCTAAAGCAGGCTCTCCTAGAGCATTCTACACAGGACTTCGTCCAGGCGGGCTTTGAATATCTCCAGAGAAGGAGACTCCACAACCTCCCTGGGCAGCCTGTTCCAGTGCTCTGTCACCCTTAGAGTAAAGAAGTTTTTCCTCATATTCAACTGAAACCTCTTATGTTTCAGTTTGCACCCATTGCCCCTAGTCCTGTCGCTGGACACCACTGCAAACAGACTGCTTCCATCCTCATGACTTCCGCCCTTAAGATATTTGTATGTGTTGATAAGGTCCCCCCTCAGTCTTCTCTTCTTCAGGCTGAACAAGCCCAACTCTCTCAGCCTTTCCTCGTAGGGGAGGTGCTCCAGTCCCTTTATCATCCTAGTTGCCCTCCTCTGGACTCTTTCTAGGAGTTCCTCATCTTTCTTGAACTGGGGAGCCCAGAACTGGACACAGTACTCCAGGTGGGGTCTCACCAGGGCAGAGGAG
>NW_009259174.1:864388-878370 GCF_000687185.1 Egretta garzetta | reverse complement strand
TGTTGAACTTCATCAGGTTCCTCTCTGCCCAACTCTCCAGTCTGTCCAGGTCCCGCTGAATGGCAGCGCAGCCTTCTGGCATATCAGCCACTCCTCCCAGTTTTGTGTCATCAGCAAACTTGCTGATGGTACACTCCGTCCCCTCGTCCAGGTCACTGATGAACAAGTTGAACAAGACCAGGCCAAGTACCGAGCCCTGGGGAACTCCACTAGCTACTGGCCTCCAACTGGACTCTGCCCCGCCGATCAGAACCCTTTGAGCCCTGCCATTCAGCCAGTTCCCAATCCACCTCACTGTCCCCATCCCTGGAGGTATTTAAAAGAAGTGAGGTGCTTAGGGACATGGTTTAGTGGTGGGATGTCAGGGTTAGGTTAAAGGTTGGACTTGATGATCTTAAAGGTCTTTTCCAACCAAAGCGATTCTATGATTCTAACACTCAGCTTGGTAACGTGGGGATCAATGGCTTGCAAGCAATTAGCAGTGCAGAGGTAAGTAAAGTATGTGATGCCTAGATGAAGTAAAATCCCTATTGATTGGAGGAATGCAGCTAAATTTATGAGCCATATATTTAGAATTTGCAGTGGGATTAGAAGATTCTGAACATAAAAGTAGTTTGAAATCTTGCCTCTAAATTATCTCAGCTGATACTTTATACACCATAGGATCATAGAATCATAAAAACATAGAATCATAGAACAGCTCAGGTTAGAAGCAACTTTGAAAGATCTTCCGGTCCAGCCTTTCATGGGAAAGGGAATCTAGATGAGAATGAGACCATTCCATACCTTACACACATGCATACATTACCTGATACGTTACATAAGACTATTGAAATGGAAAGTAATCTTTTTAATCTTGGGTCTATTTTTCACCATTTTCAGCAATTCACAGAACAAACAAAATAGTTGTCTTCCTTTCATCTGACTTAGGTCAATAGTTATATTTAACTCTGTAGTGGTAGATCTTGCAGATATTGATTATAAAGAAAATTATTACTAAGAACTAGGGCAGGGACCAGTAACCAACAAAGCCTGCATGACCTCTTTCTACACAGTAAGAGCTAGAGTTGAGGCTGGTGTGTGAGCAGTTTAAGTTACCTTTTGTAAGTGCTTGGCAGATTTTAAAAAAAAAACACAACACTTTAAAGACTGCTGTAATGCACAGTATTTGTTCTAGCTTCTCAATTGGCATAGACATTGAAAAATAAACAGCTCACATTTCTGGCAAAGAAACCTTTAACTTTGTCAAATTTGACTGTTTCCTTTGTAGCACATTTTATTTTGGAAAGTAAAACAAAAAAACCCACCCAACCCTCTGAGATCTCGTGATGACACAAAGTACCTGTAAATCTTAGCATCATGATTTATGATAGTTCTTGTTTTAATCACCTCATTCCTACCATTCTTTTCTTGATCCCTTTCAGAGTGGGTATATTTTTTGTACATCATAGTCATTACAATACCAGTATCTGGCCATGTAGTGAGCTGCCACTCTTAGCCTACCCTCACCTTTCTTCCCATAGTATTCAAAATATTAGCTGAAACAGAATAACTACTTAAGGATGTCAGAGAATCACATGCTGTGCTCACACTGGTGAAGGAAACGTGGCAAGAGATGACTGAGTAGCACCAACTGGGTTAGCACTACCATCCCCTATGGCATACTTGTCTGGCAGAAAGCTAACTGGAGTGGTTCAAACCAGAGCCAGGGATTGATTTAACAGCTGAGCACTAAGGGTGAGCAAGATTTGGTCTTTGAGGTCTCTCCCTGTTTTTCTTTTTATATTGCAGTTTCATATACCAAATATGAAGGAACCTCAGGATGTCATTTGAGGATTCTGGTATTACCTTTGACTTGATTTTTAAGCAGATTTGAACATGGATTTCTTTCTTGATTTTGGAGAAGTGGATCATTCTGGAAGGTTAATATCCAGATTGCAACTTGGGTTCACAACCAAAAATATTTGCCATTGTCTTTTTTTTTTTTTTTCTTTTTTTCTTTCATGGTCTGAAGGAAATAAATAAATAAAAAAGAAATACCTCAGCGATATCTTTTGCTGTATCAGTGACTCCTTTGTTTATTCATTGGACCCTCAGCTCAGGATTTGATCTCTAAGGAACAGTAAGTAAGCTCAAATTAACACTAAGAGATTCAGGTATGTGAGAACATTGTCTCTGGCTTCCTATGTAGAAATAACTCCTGTAGACATTGATATGAACTGACATTATTGCTAGCACAATTATGGAATTATCAAAAAGTCACCATCAAAAAACAAGACTGAAGCAGCAGCTGACGCTGACCTTCCTCATCACTGTCCAACTCTCAGTGTTGTGACCTTCCGCATAAACAGTCCTTTCTGGTGCCCAGCATGGGGCACCAAAAAGGGCCGTGATGGGTTGACCCTGGCCAGCACCCAAACACCCACCCTGCCTCTCACTCCCCCTCTCCTGTGGGATGGGGAAAAAAATAAAAGGAAGGTGAAAGACTCATGGATCAAGACAAAGACAGTTTAATAGGGAATACAAAATCCGTGCATGCAAACAAAGCAAAAAGAGGAATTAAATCGCTACTTTGCATTGGCAGGCAGATGTCCAGCCACGTACTGGTAAACACAGCCTCAGCACGTATAACGGTTGCTTGGGAAGACAAATGCCACAACCACGATCATCCTCCCCCTTCCTCCTTTTCCTGAGCTTTTTATTGGTGAACATTATGTCATACAGTATGGAATATCCCTTTGGTCAGCTGGGGTCAGTTGTCTTGGCTGTGTCTCCTCCCAACCTCTTTCCCACTGCTGACCTACTGGCTTTTGGAAGGGTAGTGGGGTAGGGAAGAGAGAAAGCCTTGATGCTGTGTAAGCACTGCTTGGCAACAGTCAAAATATTGGTGTGTTACCCACACTCTTTTAGCCACAAGTGGAAAGCACAGCACCATCCAGGCTGCCACAAAGAATGTTAACTCCACTCCGGACAGACCCAGTACACCAGCTGAAGGGAGAATGATTATCTGGAGGTACTAAACAGAATAAAATTACTATTTACTATTCTGGGGAAAAAAGGGAACTGGTGCCTGAATCACAGAATCATAGAACATTCATAGGAAGAGAGCTCCAAAGGACCGCCAGCAGTCAACTAGTTCAACCTCTCACTCAGGGCTAATGCCAACACTGGATTTGGTGATGACCTGGTCTAGCTAATTCAGGAAAACCTTTAATGAAGATGATTGCACCACTGGACCTTCTCCAGTTTCTTCCTATGCCTTTCAAATTGTGGAGTGAAAAATCAGAAACAATATTCTAGGTATGGCCTTAGCAGCACCAGGTATTGTGGGAATAATAACTTCATATGGCCTGCTGACAGAATTTTTCCTGATACAGACCAATATGCAGTTTTCCTCATTCATGCTGTTGGCTCGTATTCAGCCTGGTATCTGTCATAATCCCCATTGGGTTTTTTTCCTGAGAATATTCACTATCCTGCCTGTCCTTAACATCTTATGATATCTGCAGTTACTCCTCTTAAGTTTCACAACTCTGCACTTCTTGGGTATCTTTTGGTCCAATCCTCAAGTTTATTGAGGTCACTCTGGATGAAGGGCTAATATTGATTTTTTTCTAATTCTGAACAGTTTTGCTTTTAAACACCAGAATATTCAGAAGTTTCAGACTATAAACTGATAGCAGTTTTCACAATAACATTATTACTGTTGTTATTATTATTATTATTATTAAAAAATACCTGTGGTGGAAGCAGTGGTAATCTGATATAAGCAAGTAGCATACTTAGGTCATTGCACCGCCTCTGCATATCATACTTCACCCACATCATTAAGGCATGGAAGATGGTCTCTTCATCAGGAACATTCACATCGTCACTAGCAAGAAGTTTATGGAGTTCTTCAGCCGGTAGCAGTAAAAATTCTTGATTTCTTATAACTTCCATTATATTCTCCTGAGAAGAAGAAAGTATTTCAGATTCACTAATACTGGAAGAAAATAAAAGCAGCTGTTAAAACTAATAAACCTATAGGATTAGTCAATATCTGCCACACCCAGCCCTCTTAAAGCTCATGAGAAAAAAACAACCTAAAGATGATTAGAATTAAACAGCTATAGTTGTAATCCATATACGGATATATATATATATACACATATATATAATATACAAATATATTCAGAAAGCAACATGATTATATGGTAACATTGTAACTAAAAATTGTCAGAATTAGTAAAGGCTAGTGCAGGTCTGCATATTGTTTGAAAGTTCTATAAACTCAGTTGTAATTGAGCACATTCAACGTATTGTAAATCTTTACATGCACATACTGTCATCAGATCTATTTTTTAAATAACTTGTCAGTCATATACAGTTGTGTTATCAATATCCAGATGACGGCTGTCTATACATATGACAAGGCTGAGAGGAAGATCAACACCATGAACTTAACATTGTTTCTTGAACTTGTTTAGAACATATTGTTAACATCCAGCTAACATGCAAAATGTGCACAGCAATTAAAATCTCACAGTATTCAGATATAGAATACATATAGGAATAACTATAAAAAATAAACAAAACCTATGTAAACTATATAAAAACATATACATACAAACAATAATAAGCTATATATATATATATATAAAAACAATATAAGCTGAACAAAAATGTTTCATTTAGTTGACTGAATCCTAAGAACTGAATTAAGTGCTCTCTGAACTACCTACCCTACATAAACAAGCCACAACAGAAGCACAGTTCTGCAGGGTATCTTTCTCCAAATATTTCTTTTAGGACGCTTGATCTCTGTGGAGAAATTGCAAATGTGTTCTCATATTTTTGATTCATAGACAATTAGAAGAAGAAAGTAAAGTAAGTATGGACTGGAGGCACAAGACCCTCCTCCTGGAAAAAAATCTAATTTTTGACATAAAACAAAAATGTAAAAAGTGTTGGAGGGAGAAAAAAATTAGAATATATGATAGATAAAAGATAATAATGAATTTCCTAATGATATTTTGGATAGACTTCATATCTTATTATCTTATCTTCGTTGCTTATTATGAATGTGAATACTTTTACATGTGAAGTTTAACTTTCAATAAATAACTTTTTAACTCTACATATACAACCAAACTAGGGTGCTGACATGACAGACAATCAAAGGTATATATATGGTCATAGTCTATATTAACCATGCTGTTAAATTATCTTTACATAACTGATAATTAGATCAAAACATGACTCAGTTCTTTTTTAAAATTGCTTGATTAAATGTCAACAGGTACCTAACCCCCTAGATTTTTATGACCTAAGGTTTTAATCCATTGACTCCTGATAAAGTTTAAATTGTGTATCTAGAACATTGTACAATAGCTTGGAAATGTAAGGGAACTAGTTCACAGACACTTAACCACAAGTTGGCTTAATTAATTTTAATTAAAAAGCCATAAAACTCAGAAAAATTCATTGCACTTCTCAATAAAATTATTTATAAGCCAAAGTTTAATTAAGGCTGGTTAAACTGACATTAAATCCCATTATGAAAAAAATATAACTACTTCTTAATAGGAACCAACATCAAACTTTGCAATTGCATATTAATCCAAAGACCTAATATTATTGAGAAGCACTGCGATGGTGGAGTACATTTTATGAACTCACAGAACTTAATTAATTTTTAATAGCACTCAGAGCAGGGAGTCTAAATTCAAAATAAAAATTTTAGGTTTGATTAAGACTTTTTATCATTTCTAATTGTCTTTTCATTTGGATATATACTTAAGGAGAACTTATTCCAGCTTCTGTACTGATTTACCATTGACTAGAAGTAGAATCTAACAAAGTTTTCAGACAAAACATATGAGCCCAAATCTGTTCTTCTAATATCTGGACTTACACTAGTTTCATGTTACTCAGGGCCCAGTATTGCAGAAAATGTTATTTAATAAAAAATTCTTTACATAACTGTAACTTCTTTATATATATACATTTAAATGGTATATTTATATATATATTATGTATATAAAACAGCAATAAAATATAGGTTCTTGATCTTCAGAGCTAAAAATCTCTCTCCTTCAAGTATTTAGCATTTCCTAAATTGATTATTGAATTATTAGAACTTCCTAGATCATATTTTATTATTTTGAGATTCATTTCATTTGTAGCAGCAAAACATATTTCAATGGCTTGCTGTTTTATCATAACAGATATTATATGCTTATTGTGGAAAAATATCTGCCTTTCTTTTAAAATATAATTGGTCTTCATTTTTGCACTTTAGGGAATAGGATACAGAAGATGTCCATGATCTACTGTTCAAAATTTTAAGGATAAATGAAATAAATTTTAAATTCTTCAGAAATTAAGGTGCAAGATGGGAACTGAGCTCTAGTGAAGTGCTTTCAGGAATGCTTAGGTCCTCACAGGCTGAGAAACCTTAATTTTGAGAATAAGGGTACTCAACATTTAAACATGTCCAGGGTTATGTGACAGAAGTGTATGAGTTTTCACGACCTGTAACTTTTGACTCTGATACTTAAGCAGCTTTGTAGATCTGGTCTTCATTGTCTCATAAGTTTCATAAGACCAACCGGGCTGTGACTAATGCCTCTCCTGCATGCATCATTCACTTAGCCTTTCCCTTCAGCAAGAACTGTAATGTTTTAATTAAGTAGAGTGGTGGATTTTTGCTTTTAAATTAGAAAAGGTAACTTAGAGTAGAAAGTATGAAAGTCTCTGAACCCACTTGGAGAAAGCTATGTTTCACTTGGTTGCCCTTTTACTTTCTCAAAATGATCATGCAATAACCATTGATATGGGGTCACAGCATTTCCCCAGCAGAGCTGTTTCACTTTTAAACCCTTTCAGCACCACACAGGATTAGAATTAAATTATCATAAAGTATTAGCACACTAGGGTCATGTAACAAAACATATCTGTATTTAAAGGTAGATAAGCAAGCACCTGAGTATCTGAGTCAACAGATTGTGCATCATAGGAACATAAATGCTCTAATGAAATTAAACTATTACCAGATGGAATCGAATAAAAATAAATTCTACTACATATATCCTTACAATGACATTATCAATAAAAATTAATTTGATTTTATTTTTTTTAATCAAGACTTGTAATGAAAATTATTTCACATGGTATCAAATTATTTTGCAAAAGTTAATTCTCATTGATGTTTATATCATTGATTTCACTAATCAGCATGTATCAGTTGTATGGAAGAACCTGAGAATAATTGTTTAAGTAATATAAAAAATATGAAATAATTTCATACCTTGGCAAAGAATGTCACATTCCAAGAGTGCTATTTAGAACCTGTTACATCAGAGTTACTGTGGCATTAAAATGCTTAGCAGGTTTTTTGGTTTTGGATGCAGGGGTCTTATTTAAGATGTTTTACATTTTGTTGATTTTGATGCTGTGGCCTTTCCAATACGGAAATGAGAAATGCATAAAATAATGCTGAAAAAGAGGTATACCTACACTAGCTTTTCACTTAAATAGTAAATGACTTGTATCAACGGATATATTAAGCCCACATAACTTTTAGTTTAGAACCTAAGTTTTCATGCGGATATTTAAATATATTAATAAATAGTGCATCTCATTTCCATATTAAATCATATAGTATACTTTCTGAAGTGCTAAAGATCTGAAAGCCAATTTTGGTTTTGGTCAATACCCAAACTATTTCAGTCTGAAATTATTGCTGCTGTCCCACATTGAATTCAGCCCTCTTGGTTTGTATGCCCAGTTTTCCCTGTCAGCTTTGTATCATACAGCATATCCCCTTTGCAAAAATATCATACAACATATCCCCTTTGCAAAAACTGTCCTATTGTGTATCTTCTTTCCTAAGGAGAATGGGCTTTTCAAGTTCCTGAACTCCCCTTAGACAAAGGACCAGCATTTACTAATACGCTTATGGTCTGGTTCTCTAGCCCTCCCAGATTTTATCTGAGAGGGAGCTCCATCTGCCCTATGTAATCCAAAGACCTACATTTCTCTTCCAGTACCAGATGCCAGCCTGTTGTCACCATTACGAAAGGGTTATAAAGTAGAAAACAGAAAAAGAAGTTTCTGGGTTTAAAATGTAACACTCCAAGGAAGCAGTCATGATGAAACTCTCCCTTTCTTAGTCTCCTAGCGTGACTTTTTTTTTTTTTTTTTTTTCTTCCTTACCCTGCTCCAGTAATTATGTTTTGGTACAAGTTTGCTGCTCCAGTCCAGCGCTATCATCCAATTTACAGTCTGGCCACAGTGGCTTCGCTAACCTATAGGTCATGGAATCACAGAATCATTTAGATTGGAAGGGAGCTCTTGAGATCAACTAGTCCGATGCTCTTGTTCAAGCAGGGTCAGATAGAGCAGGTTATCCAAGACTGTGTCTAGTCGGATTTTGAATATCTCCACAGAAGGTCACTCCACAACCTCTCTTTGCAATATATTCCAGTGTTTGACCACCTTCACAGTAAAAAAGTGTTTTCTTGTGTTCTGATGGGATTTCATGGTTTTTTAATTTATGTCCATTCCCTCTTGTCCTGTCACTGGGCACTACTGAGAAGAGTCTGCCCTTCCCATCTTCAATCCCTTCCATTAGGCATTTATACACATTGATGAGATTGCCTCTGAGCTTTCACTTCTCCAGGCTGAAGAGTCCCAGCTCTCTCAGCCTCTTCCTTATAGGAAAAAAACCTCAAGTAACCATTGGCTCAACCACTGGAGATAAACTACTCCATAACTGGTACCCCCATGGGAGGAGGAACAGAACCATTTTATATGATAGGACATTAAGGACCATCACTTACAATGTCCTGCAGAGCAGGATAATACGAGGGTAAAATAATGAGCTTAGTGAAGAGGGATGTCTTCCACTAAGAGCCCCATCAACACTCCCCATAGCTTCTGGCCATTTCTGGAATACTCTATCCATGGATAGATTAAAACTTACTCAGGATGGGAACATACATGCATACACATTCTATAGCAGGTACAGCAAATACTAGCCCATATTGATCAAATCAGCCCTGGTAGCACACCATATTGGAGCACTCATGACTGTGGCCTAGAGTTGGAATTGCAGTTTATGGCATCTTAAGCAAGAAGAGTAAAGACAAAATTAGTGTTAGAGAAGTCTCAGAAGCAGTACTGTTAGGCATTGGGTTGCTCAGCAAAGGTTACAAGTGTGTCTCGAGATTTAATGTAACTTGCCATGCATGACTATGGTGTATATTAGAGCCAAGGCCTGTGGATTAATAAACCCAGTAAGTAATTCTTTCAGCCGTTGCGCCATAGTTTACTCCACTCGTTATGCAGAATCCACAACTAGGGAGGATGTTGGCATTCAGTTACATAGGTGTTCTTCAATCTGTGTAATCTGTCCTTTGAACCATATCGCAAACAAAGGTTGGATGCAGAAAAGCACAAGTGTAACATCTCAGCATTTATGTTAAGGTAAGCACATATTTTAATGTCCTAATAGAACCCCGTCTTATTTAGTCTGATTACAGGCATAGAAAAGGAAAGCAAGGTGAGTAACAAGACTAACAGGAACCTCACCTAAATAAAATCTGATTAAAGGAAAGCTGGAAATCAGCAAAAAAATATTTCTTGCTGTTACATCATCAAGCTCCATAACAGATTCCCAGTGAGTGGGAGGTGAACAGGTCTGTTAGAACCAGTGTAATAATTTAGGATGCAGTTTACAAAAGGGATTACATTAGGTGGTTTCCCCGGACAGCAGCGAACTGCCTTGGAATCCTTTTCAGTTTTGTTTTAACCCAGTTACCCTTCTGTTGAACCTAGCAACATCTGATCCACTGAAGATTGCTTCCTATAAAGGCATCATTTAAAGACATGCAGAGATGGATAATTTGCCACTTTTGCAGTAGCTTTCAGAAATAATCATGCGCAACATTAAAACATGTGTCTAATCTCCCATTTGAACTCATCTGTCATACATACCAGTTCTTACTATGAATTTCTCACTCTTATTAATGACCCCATTAGCACCAAAACTTAAAAACGCAAAATAATCTCTTGGGTCCCTAATAACTCAAAGGAGTTGAGTGGTTATGGCCTTGCTTTTACAATTCATTCACAGTAATGTGTCCTGTAGCACCATGTTGTAATGTTAAGGAGTGAAAACAAGATACTTAACCATTAACACTGTTTCTTGTGGTAGCACCTGCAAATTCACTGGTAATCTCATAATCATTCACTGACCTATCCTGACCCTACTTAGCCTGTGAAACGTGATGGAATACAGCACAAAGCAAAGGCTGAAGGCATATGCAAGATTGTGTCTATAAAAAAAGCTTCAACTTTCATAAATGATTAATAAATACTGTGATTAAGATAATATTCCAAAAGGCAACAGAAATCTCAGTCAGAGCATTAAAGCGAAATCTTTTCTCATATTCCTGTACTCCAAACTTGAATTAAAAATAAGTAGCCATTAAAATGAAAATGCATCTAACAAACCATGGGGAATTGCACGATCATAGAGGAAAAATGCCTTGTTCTATAACTCTCCTTTCCACACTATAAAGATTTGTAACAACAGTGTTTGTTCTATCTTCATTAGCTATCTCAAAGTAGATGTGTTCTGTGTAACATGTGATGAATACTGTTGCTGGAGAATGTTTTAGTTACAGTTTTGTTTGAGGAGTGAAATGTTTAAAAATGGTTGTTTATGTTTATTTCAGATTCAGCAGTCATTTTAACTGAAACCAAGTATTTAAAAAAATCACAGCAGAGTCTTAAGGAAACTTCAGCATTTCTGATTAATTATAGCAAATAACTGTAATGAAAAAGTATACACCTTCCAAGAGCATCCTAGAAAAGAAATAGTCCATCATACAGAAAATATAGAGTTCAGAAAATGCCTGAAATCTCACACACTTTGTTTTTCATTGTCAGACTCTAATCTACCTTTCAACTAACATCCAGCATAATTCAAAGCACTCCTCAGAGTCTTAATTAGTATGAAAGAAGACAATATATTCCAAATTAGAAAAACACTGGAACACAAAAAGGATTCTGAGAGAGAACCACCTCTCTATGTAAAGGGCATTTCCAAAGACTTCCACACCATAAGCAGGTTTGAAGGAAGTCATACAGTAATTACTTTCTGACAGCACTTACAGCCTTCAAGCACATTTTTAAATCAAGATTAATTCTAAAGACACAATATTACGTTACAAAGTTAATTAAACTAGCCACACATACCATACCCCTCCCCTAGATAACAGAAACTTTTTGTACTCTACAGAATTTCAGAAAATAGAATAATTCACAAAAAGATGTAAGATAATTAAGAATGGTGATTTTCATACTCTTTCCAACAAAATAATGGTATAAATTATAATGTAAAATAACCACCTCATTTAGCTCTTAAGTGGTTTGTCAAGATACAAGGCTGCTGAAAACTTGTCACATTAAGTTGTTGTCTTTGATAAAACACTTAGAAAACCTGTTAAATGAATGCTGAAAATACATTAGTGTACCATGTGAATCCCAAAAGACAAGTTTCAGACTGAAGTGAAATTGTAAAACATTTGTCATCCTGCACATAATATTGATTAAACTGACAGTTACTCTTGTTTTATTGGTGCTTTGGAAATTACAGATTTGGAAGGGACAGACATTACATTTCACTCCCTCCAAGACTGCATGTTACCATCAAATAATCTCATGCTGTCAACTAACTATAATATGCAGAAATTTCTTAGTGTCAGTTCTATTGGGAAGGGGGAGGAGGCAAAGAGAACTTTATAGCTGTGTCTACTGACAGTTACTCTTGTTTTATTGGTGCTTTGGAAATTACAGATTTGGAAGGGACAGACATTACATTTCACTCCCTCCAAGACTGCATGTTACCATCAAATAATCTCATGCTGTCAACTAACTATAATATGCAGAAATTTCTTAGTGTCAGTTCTATTGGGAAGGGGGAGGAGGCAAAGAGAACTTTATAGCTGTGTCTTGCTGTCGGTTGTTTTGTTGGGTTTTTTTTTTTCTTTTTTCATTTGCTTGTGTTCAAGTTCTCACACAATTCATTATCATTCTACTCTTTAAAATCCACCACTTAAAAAATCATCTGTATTTCTTAAAAGAACTATCTGAGAAAACTGCACCCAAAGTCAACTTCCCGAGCTATTTACTACAAAGCCAGTGGTTCCTCACATAATTCAATCTTCCCTATAGAATACAAAAAAAAAAAAAAAAAAAAAAAAAAAAAAAGAAAAAAGCAGCTTTCTAGACTACTTATCACTCATCTAAAATCTTCTAATTTCTTTCTTGTCTTTTTTTTATTTATCAACACAAATAAACAGATAATTTCTTCCGGAAATAAAGAGAACACTACTAGATGACATTTACACCTGAAATTATGCTAGCACAGCTGACTTTAAGGCAGAACAGAGTTATAAACATTCTTTAAGGTAAAGAATTTAAAATATGGGCATTTACTAAACTTTTAGGATTGGATCTCCTGATAGCCTAATGCTGTAGAAGGTAGTAATTACATTTAAAAATATGGTATTCATTCAGATAAGCTTACTGATAGCTGATACACTTTTGTACCAAATTTAGGTACCTAGTTTTTACTTAGTGTTTAAGTGCTTATAGAACATAAAAAAGAACCGTATGGGTTTAGAGCAAGCAAAGGTCCATTAGTGACCAGATATAATTTTGACAGTGATAAGAAGGAATTTTAAAAGTTAAATCTTCTCTGTGTATCATAGATGTTCAAAATTTGTGATTTTAGGGATTTCCTGTATGAGATGTTTAGCACACCTTTCTGGACTTCTCTTCAATTTATTTAATAGTACTTTGCATCTATTTAGGTTTTGTCTCCATAGAATACCTTGCAGTCAGCTACACAACTTAAGCACATACCTGTAAAAGGCAAGTATTTCCTTTCCTTTGCTTTTAAATCTGTTGCTCAAATGGATTTGATGAAGCTCAGTTCTTGAATTGGGGGAAAAAATATCCCATTATCCCTTTCCATGCCATTTATGTGTCTGCTACAGCATCTCCAGCAGTCATGTCTTCCCCGTTGCCAAAAAACCCACCCAAACAACCACCAGCAGCAAAACACCTCTCTTATGGAGATAGGGGGCTTTCACACATTTCCAATTATTACTCCAATATTATCCTTAGCTACAACTAAACAGAGTACCCTGGCAATGCTATTCCAAGACAACTTTACTCTCGGTGATCCAAGGAGAAGGAAGAACACCAACCAGTCTCACATCACATGCTTCTTCCCATGAAAAGGAAACCTAAGCTGCAGGATTTATATTTGATCTGGATGGCAGAGGATTCAGACTTCAGATCACTCTATGGCACATACAGGTCTGCTTAGATGCAATCGTCACTGATCACTTTTTAGTGTTTTTTTATTTTTTATATATTCTTTGTGAGATTAGGTAACTAGAGCTACAAGTAGTATTAAAGGTACAATCAAACCATGGAGTGCAGTAAGATTTGGTGTTTCCTGTTTTGTCTTCTGTTTCTTTCCTAATACTCCCCAGTATTCCCCTTCTTTTGTAAGCAGCCTAAGTGCTCGGCAAACATTTTCATAAGCAGACAACTGATCTGAATGAGTAAAGGTGTTTGTGGTTTTTTCCCCTCTCTGACAAGTGATAGCTAGTTAAGATCCCTTCATTAAATGTATACAGATTAATCTTCCACCTGCATTACTATTACATTATCAATATTTATTTGGCATTATATGTGTATTGGGTTTCTGTGGCAAGGTCTTGGTAGTGGGGAGGCTACAGGGGTGGCTTCTGTGAGAAGCTGCTAGAAGTCTTCCCTGTGCCCACTGCCGGCCAAGGCCAAGCCAATCAGCGATGGCGGAAGCGCCTCTGTGACAACATATTTAGGAAGGAAAAAAAAAAAACAAAACGGCTGCGTTTCAGTAGCAGGAGAGAGAAGAGGAGGGAGAGGATGCACGG
>NW_009259174.1:862047-864338 GCF_000687185.1 Egretta garzetta | reverse complement strand
CCAGAGCAGAGATGCCCCTGCAGCCCGTAGTAAAGACCATGGCAAGGCAGGCTGTCCCCCTGCAGGCCATGGAGGTCTATGGTGGAACAGATCTCCCCCGGTAGCCTGTGGAGGACCCCACGCCGGAGTGGGTGGATGCCCAAAGGAAGGAGGCTGTGACCCCATGGGAAGCCTGTGCTGGATCAGGTTCCTAGCAAGCCGTCGTTGACCTGTGGGGGGAGGAGCCCACGCCGAAGCAGGTTGCTGGCAGAACTTGTGACCCTGTGGGGGACCCACACTGGAGCAGTCTGTTCCTGAGGGACTGCACCCCGTGGAATTTATGAACCCATGCTGGAGGAGTTCATGAAGAACTGTAGCCCGTGGGAAGGACTCACGTTGGAGTTCATGGAGGACTGTCTCCTCTGAGAGGAACCCCACGCATGAACAGGGGAAGAGTCCTCTCCCTAGGAAGAAGAAGCGGCAGAGACAACGTGTGATGAACTGACCCCAACCCCCATTCCCATCCCCCTGCACCACTGGGGAGGAGTAGGTAGAGAAAATCTGGGAGTGAAGTTGAGCCCAGGAAGAAGGGAGGGGTGGGGGGAAGGTATTTTAAGATTTAACAGGTTTTTATCTTCTCTTTCTCTGATTTTGATTGGTAATAAATCAAATGAATTTTATCAAGTTGAGTCTGTTTTGCCTGTGATGGTACCTGACAAATGATCTCTCCCTGTCCTTATCTCGACCAATGAGCCCTTTGATCTACTTTTCTCTCCTCTGTCCGGTTAAAGAGGGGAGTGATAGAGCAGCTTTGGTGGGCCCCTGGCATCCAGCCAAGGTCAAACCACCACAATATGTTTAACATCACAAGATATTTTTGCAACTTCTTAGAGAGTTTGTGGCTTTTACTATCTTCAGTAATTTTATACTGTGCATAAAGCCATTTTATTTCATTATTTACTCTTTTTCCATATAATTTATGAGAATGTTTAATTGTGTAATTCAAAACATACTTCCCTTATGGTCCTTACTGGTAACATTCTACACAGTGACATCTGAACATCCATTCTAATCCTTTGTTTCCTAATTGTTAACCAGATATTAATCCAGAGGAGCACCTTTTCTTTCATGCCTTTAAGGCTATGGGTTTTTAAGAATTGCCTATAACAGGACTTTTAGAAATGCAAGTACACAACAGAAAATTTGTCCACAGACTATAATAGACTTGTGAAATGAGGTTTACTTTACCAGAATGTCTTTCACTCTTTTTCATTTTTCTAATCCATCTTTCTACCTATTCTCTTTATTATGGTTTAACCACTTTGTACAGAAATCAACCTTTTCTTCTCTTTACTTTCTCACTGCTGTCACATTTATCAGCTTCCATTTTCCTCTTACCAAGGACAACTTAGATATTAGTTTACATATCACAGTTAATACTTCCTTCAGAATACTTGGGCCAATACCAAATGGTCTTAGTGACCTGCCAGCATTCATATCATTTTGAGATATTATTCTGACTTATCTACTTAAAAAAAACAAAAAAAGTTACATTTATGCTCTATGATGCTTGGTAGAAAATATGAATCATAGAATCCTAGAATCATGGATTCATAGAATCCTAGAATCATAGAATGTTTTGGGTTGGAAGGGACCCCTAGAGGTCATCTAGTCCAACCCCTCTGCAGTGAGCAGGGACACTGTTAACTAGATCAGGTTGCTCAGAGCCCTGTCCAACCTGGCCTTCAAAGTTTCCAGGGATGGGGCCTCCACCACCTCTCTGGGCAACCTGTTCCAGTGTTTCACCACCCTCATTGTAAAGAATATATCTAGTCTAAACCTACCCTGTTTTAGTTTAAAGCCATTACCCCTTGTCCTGTCACAGCTGGCCCTACTAAAAAGATTTTCCCCATCTTTCCTAAAGGCCCCCTTTAGGTACTGAAAGGCCGTAAATCAGGTCTCCCCGCAGCCTTCTCTTCTCCAGGCTGAACAAGCCCAACTCCCTCAGCCTGTCCTCATAGGAGAGGTGCTCCAGCCCCCGGATCATTTTTGTGGCCCTCCTCTGGACCCACTCCAATAGTTCCATGTCCTTCTTATGCTGAGGTCTCCAGACGTGGACACAGTACTCCAGGTGAGGTCTCAGCAGAGCAGAGTAGAGGGGCAGAATCACCTCCCTTGACCTGATGGCCACGCTTCTCCTGATGCAGCCCAGAGTACAGTTGGCCTTCTGGGCTGCCAGCGCACATTGCCAGCTCATGCCCAGCTTTTCATCCATCAGTACCCCCAAGTCCCTCTTGGCAGGGCTGCTCTCC
>NW_009259174.1:759948-861174 GCF_000687185.1 Egretta garzetta | reverse complement strand
GATATACCTGTAGAATCCCTTCTTATTATTCTTTGCATCCCTAGCCAAGTTTAGCTCCAGCTGCGCCTTGGCCTTCCTGACCCCATTCCTACGCAACCAGACCGCGTCCCTGTACTCTTCCCAGGATGCCTGTCCCTGCTTCCACTGCCTGTGCAGTTCCCTCTTCCTTAGTTTTACCAGCATCTCTTGTCTCAGCCATGCCGGTCTCTTCCCTTCTTTGCCCTATTTGTTACACCTAGGGATCGAGAGCTCTCGTGCTGTGTGGATCACATCCTTAAAGATCTGCCAGCTCTGTTCTGTTCCCCTGTCCCTGAGACTGTTTCCCAGGGAGTCCTTCTGACTATCTCCTTGAGGAGCTGGAATTTTGCTTTTCTAAAATTCAGGGTCCTTACTATACTCTTTGTTATTTCCATTTCCCTCAGTAGTGTGAGCTTTGCCAGTGCATGATCACTTCAGCCCTGGCTGCCTCCGATCTTGACGTCTCCAACGAGCTCGCTTGCGTTGGTGACCACCAGGTCCAGTTATCGCAACCCCTCAGGTAGGGGTGTCTATTACCTGGCTTAAGAAGTTGTCCTCAATGCATTCTAAGAACCTGCTGGATTGCCTACAGCTTGCTGTGTTGGTTTTCCAGCAGATGTTGGGATGGTTGAAGTACCCCAGTAGGATGAGAGCCTGCGAGCGCGAAGCCTCCCAGAGCTGGAGGAAGAACGCTTCATCAGTCAGCTCCTCTTGATCTGGTGGCCTGTAGTAGACACCAACCACCAGGTTCCCTTTGTTGCGTCTCTCTCTGATATTCTTACCCATAAGCTTTCGACCTGCTCGTGGCTATTCTTCAGGGTCAGCTCTTCACACTGTAATGATTTCTTGATGAAAAGGGCAACGCCTCCGCCCCTCCTTCCTCGTCTGTCCCTTCTGAACAGCCTGTAGCCATCAATAGCTACATTCCAGTCATGGGATTCATCCCACCAAGTTTCCGTAATGGCAATCATGTCTTAACTTTCTAGCAGCACGATAGCTTCCAACTCTTCTTGTTTGTTTCTCATGCTGAGTGCGTTTGTATAGAGGCATTTCATCTGAGCTGTCGGCCTCGTCACCTTCATAGCAGAACACCACTCGTTTCCTTTGAGGTGTTTCACGGGCTTTTCCTTGTTGACTCCTACTACCTCAGGAGCCTCCGGTTCACCTCTGCCAGACTTCAACTTTGCTGCAGTGCCCCTGGCACACTGCTGGGCAACAGGTTGAGGGCTCATACTAGCCCCCCGTCCCTCTAACCATTGCGTATCACCCCCTAGCCTGTCACTGGCAAGCCTGATAGGTTCCCCTTCCCCCTTCACATCTAGTTTAAAGCCCTGTCAATGAGCCCCATAAGCTCCTGGGCAAAGACCCTATTCCCCCTTTGAGAAAGCTGGCTCCCATTTGATGCCAGCAAGCCTGGTGCCATGTAGGCCATCCCATGGTCAAAGAATCCAAAGTTGTGGCGGCGACACCAGTCGCGGAGCCATGTGTTAATAGATTGAGTTTGCCTGTATTGCCCAGTGTCTCTGCCCACCACTGGAAGGAGCAAGGAAAAAATAACCTGCTCTCCAGATTCCTTTACTAAGCGCCCCAAGGCTTTGAATTCTTTTTTAATCACCCTCGGACTACTTACTGCAACTTCATCAGCACCCATGTGGAAGAGCAGTAAGGGATAGTCGTCTGAGGCTCAGACCAGGCTAGGAAGTTTCCTAGTAATGTCTCTAACCTGGGCTCCTGGGAGGCAGCAGACTTCCCTAAGAGCAGGGTCTGCCCAGCATATCGGACCCTCTGTTCCCCTCAGATTGGAATCTCCCACAACTATTACCCATCTCTTCCTCCTCATGGATGCAGTAGTAATACGAGAGGGAGGTCTTTCTGATCTTCGTGCCTCCTCGGATGTGGATAGGTCAACACCTACCCCATACACTGCCTTGTCTTCCACATCTAGATCCTCATACCTATTATGCAGAGGCACCTGGGGAGATGCGGTGGGCAAGGAAAGGGTTCTCCTCTTGCCCCGACTGCGGACCAGTTTCCACTCACTGCTTTCCATTGAAGCCCTTCCTTCATCCTGATAGGGGGAGGATACTAGTTCCCTTTGATCCCAGGCTTTTTTTGGTGGCTGTTCCTGCATAGATTTCTGGGAGATCAGGGTGCGGCTCCACCAGTCTATCTCCTGCTCCGCTTCCCTGATGCCCCGTAGCCTGTCTACCTCAACAACTCATTTAAATTTCTGTCTCTTTTGTTATCTACCTTGAACATTCACATTAAATCTGTTTTATCTCAGTCTTACAGATTGTCTGTCAAGATTTTTGTTTTTAATGTTTTCATGAAGAACAGAATCCAAAAGCTAAACTAGTTTACAGGCTCCCTACATAGTGCATGAGCAGTCAATCACTGAACAGCAAGCCTAAATCCTGTACAGTGAAGAGGATGTTACTTTGAACCTGCCAAAAGGAAATACAGTGTCTAGTGACATTTTAATATCCCATCTTATTTCTGCAGTGAAGATGCTCAGATTATGGAGTACAAATCCTCTCTGGAAAGCAAGCCACAAAATCTTCACAAAATACGTGGTATCAGTAGTATGATGTCTATGTTTCAAAGAGTTTTATAATTCTATTACCTGCCTGAGAAATTTTAGGGCATAAGACAAGTCTTACTCTGAATGAATTCATTTCATCGGCTCCCAAGAAAATATTCTAAGTGTTCATGAACAAGACAGTGCACTCCCACTGAAACTGATTTTGAACGTATTTCTGTGCATTGATATTTTTGCCATAGACATTGGACTGACTATTCAATCAAAGACGATAGGATATTAAAATTTTCAAATCTTAAATCAGTTATCTTAATCAGATTTAGAACCCTAATTAACGTTAGTTCTTTGCGATACAGTTTCTCAGGAGTTCTCAGTCATCATTCCAGCCTTACAAAGTCAGGAAAAAAAAAAGATCGAAAAAGGTTTAACTGCTTTAATTCTGTATGGACAGAAGATAGTGTCATAGTGCAGAATAGAGTAGTAAGTGGACTAAATGGGGTCCATTCAGTGAACTAAATGTGGTTCATTCATGCTCTATGGCTTTGAGTTCTGTGCTTCCCATTCTTTTCATCACAGATAAACCCTTCTCCAAATAACTTTGGAGTATTTGCATTTCAACTTAAATTTTCTAATTTGTATCAGCAGAGGAACAAAGGATATATGCATAATATAACCTGAATACATTTTTTTTTTCCTGTGAACAACGCCAAGAAAATAATATCTCTGAGCCAAGACGCAAGGCTCAGGCTTGGACAAAATATTTATTGCAACATACCCTACGTTGGTTCTTTCTGTATACTGCTTCATTTACAAAAGAAATATAAGAGTAAGAGTAGAAATAGGAGCAAGAATAAGATAAGGACAAGGATAAGGATTAAGGATAAAAAAAAAAAAGATATTTCATACCTGTCACTTTCTCCCAAGCACATTTTTTTTTTCTCCTTACTGAGAAAGATAGTATGTAATAAATACAACCTTATTTAAGATAAGCAAATTTTCAGCTAACATTCAATTTTATTGAAAAGCTGAAGGTGGTGATAAACTTTGGCTGTTCTTGTCCCTTCTCAATTTTAATTAAACATAAAACCAGACAGCAGCAGATATCATTCTGCATTTCTACTTCATTGTACAGCAACATCCTGAGTGAAAAAGAGTCAAACTACCTGTATTTTCATATTTTTACTTTTTCCAGCAGGTACTTTACAAAAAAGAGGTACTGAATTAGGTAATGCAGTTCCAAAATATATTTCAGATATGTCCAATCACTTCTAAAAAGGAAGAGGTTTTTACCAATTGTACAATAAATAAGCCAGTTGCAATACATCTCAGCAGTTCCTGATGGATATAACAGATTAAGAATGCTAAGAATTAAGATTATTTTAAAATAAGTTATTCAAATGCAATTTAACTACCAGAAAAAAAGTGGATTTTAATTCAGAATTTATTCTAAAGAATTCATTAATCTCTGCTGATGTGTTTGAAATTTGTAATAAGAAAACCACAAGTGTTTAAAAACATTCTTGCAAAAACCTTAATGTGGAAGCACATTGTGATATCAACTTCTATGAGAAAGTCATGGCCACAAATTTCTAAAATTTACATCAGACAGGTAAACAATCAGGTCTACTTCTGAATAACTTCTTAGAACATAGCTTTCAAAAATGATAATCAAATCCTAATTAATATAAAGTTTTAACCATCCCTAGCAATTTCACAACCCTTTCAGATTTTGTCTAAACCTAAGCAAAGGAATAACAACCATCAGAATGAACTCTGAGTAGTTTTTACATCTGAATTAAATTGGCTTAAATAAACAGTTTGGATATCTCTAAAATACTGATCCTTAGAACTCTAGCAGAGAAGTTTAGCACTATTTTTACTGATTGCTGTGTGTGTAAATACCTGGGTTATGTCTTTAGAATCAAAACGGTCAGTGTGTCCAGTGTTTATGAAGAGCACTAGACTGATGGAAGATTGATTGATTTTGGATACAATCTTGTCATTGATTTTGGATACAGTCTTGTCAGAGGTTCAATTCAGAGTATAAATAAATGTTTCATAATAGTGATTGCCACAGTTTTGACAGCTTCCCCTTATGTGGAGAGATTGTATGTACAAGTTGTTATCTCCTAAATATGTAGTTTAATTTGTGTGTGTTTCACTACTTATTAACTCCACAGTTTGCCCATTATAAAACTGCAATATAGCAATGCAGTAAAATTTACAGTTACAATCCTATGTTGACAGTTCTGGCTTTTTAAATTCCCTTGCGGAATGTGCTCAGTTTACGAAGTTCCCTCTCTGGCAGCTACTATTTCATCATAATTTACAAGAATTACTGCATTTCTTTGAAATTATCTTCATTTCAATAACATGAATAGCATGTCCAAAATTATGGATATTATTCATTAAACTGTGGATTTTGTAATGGGAGCTTGGACAGTAAGACCACAAATATGTATATAAATATACATATATACACCTATATACCCACACTGAAGACATTCCGACTTAGGATCTTGAATCTGATCTGAATCATAGCTCTAATCTCATGAAAATAAACAAAAAAAGAATCACTACTGATGGAATAAATTCTACTGACAATTAAAAATTACAGAATGTCACGAAGAATTACATCTGATTATTCTGTGAATATTACATTTTTGCCTTGATTGGACAGCAATGAGATATAGTACATTTAGACTTAATGCATCAGGTTGACTTACAAAACAGAATCATAAAATAGCTCAGGTAGAAAGAAATCTATGGAGATCATCTAGTCCAAGCCTTGCTCAAATCAAGGCTAATTTCAAACATAGAACAGTATGCTCAGGGCGTTGCTGAGCCTAGCTTTGAATATTTCCAAGCACAGAGATTCTACAGCCTCTCTGAGAAAACTGCTACGATGAGTACTACCATCACTGTGAAGAAATGTTTTTCACCTGGAAAATGCAACTTGGGACTGTTGCCCAATATCCTCTCAGTGTGCACCTTCAGGAACAGAATGATCTTATCTTTTCTATAACCCCTGATAGGTAGCTGAAAATACTGAGCCCCCTTTAGCTTTCTTTCCTTCATGAATGTCCCCTCAGGTTCTCTTCATATATGATGTGCTCCCTGTTTCAGCTTCGTAGCTGGTTCAATTTGCTCTTGAATAGAAATGCCACCAGCTGGAAAATACATTCCAGTTAAAGAATCATGAGTCTAGGTAGAGGGGAATAATTGTTTCTTTCAACCCGTTGGCTAATGCAACTGAGTATATGGTTAGTCTTCATACAGATGCAGAACAAAATTTCATCAGAAGAAAAATTCTGATTAGTTTCAGTTGTGAGCCTACATAATTAAAAACCGATAATGTTGACTAGAGCTACATGTTATTCAGATGGTCTGCAGGCTGTGTGTTTCTCTCCATTTGGCAACAAAAAGATCTGCATAATATCTTTATGTTAAATAAAAAGCTATAGCAAAATAGTTCATGTAATAATAGATTAAGATAAACCCAAAAAGGAAATTCTGGTATGTTTCACCAACATGATAAATCGGAACACTGATTAACCTTTAGAAGTATTCCATAAAATTCAGAGCATCCTAGGTAAAAAAAAAATAAAAATCCACAAACAAAAAACCCCAAAACAACAACAAGACCTCCATACAAATAACTGAGATGTAATAAAAGAAAAACAACCTCGACTCAGCTTGGATTTATTCATAGTAAACTACAACATTACTGCATGCCAATTAACAGCCCTGCTGTGTGAATTAACTGTAGGGAGGGGGTGTGATGCATCAGCACCTTCTTGGCACATACTTAAAGTTTATTAGATGCTAAAATAAAAAGGATATACTTGTCTGAATAACACAAGAGTTTATACAACTCATATATTTATATAAATACATATCTGTGTATGCAAAAAGAAATTAAACCAATCCAATGTTAAGGCATTGGAATTATTAATTTACTTATATCATACAGTCTTATTCTGTCTTATTTTCCCTTTTATTCTATTTCAGTAATGTGAATATGACCAAATTATCTTTTGGCTTTTCTGCTATCCACATGAAAAGAAATATCCTTAAAACAAAACATAAAATGGTAAATTTCAGATAAAGCAGCAAAAAATTGTACGAAAAAGTTTCTTGTGATTTTCCCAAGTATTTAATTTTTTATTCTGTTTTGTTTTTTTTTCCTTAAATCTTCAATCTTCACATTCACATAAGGAGACAAACCCCAAAACTTTAAAAGAACAGCATTCCTTTAAAATGACTAAAGTTAAAGAAACTGTACCTGGCAGATCTCAAATTAACACTGGGCCATTACCATGATCCCAGAGCTACCTTAACCTAAAGTATGCATAGGGCTGCTTAAAAGATGGCTTGCCATTGACACCCTTACAATTTTCTTTCATTTTCTTTTTCATGATTTCCTCACTCCTTTTAAGGAAATTCTGATGTGCTGGTGTGGAGAACCACTACTGAATGTGGTTTGTCTTGACATTGCCATTGTACCACCATTTCCTGCCACTCAGAAGGTTGTGCCCCCACGGTCTGTAGACAAAACAACAACATGTACCTACCTGCGCAAGGCCCAAGGCACGAAAAAGGTAGAAGGCATCCAAAGGAGACAGCACACATGGCATGAAATGCACGTATGCCAGTGCTATCTGTGCATGAGCAAGGGACCCCAACCCCTATAAAAGGAGTGTGTGCGGTCCAGTAAGGGGGGGCTCTTTCCTGTCTTTGTCCCTCCCCTTCGGATCTCTTGGAACCCGCCTCATCGAAGTCAGCATCGCGTGGACTGAACCTGGAGTAGCAGACGGGGGCGCCGGAGTGTCAACTGTGCCACAGACGGAGGCACCAGAACATCGCTGGACCCGGGGCGGTGGTAGCTAGTCCTCTCTTTCTATCTATCTCTCTCATTCACCCCATCCTCCCTGACGTAAACCCCCTCCCTTTCTAGCTCTCCTTTTCTCTCATCCCCCTTTTTCCCCTCTTTTTTCCTCAGTTCTTCCCCTTTGCCTTTCCCCATTCACCTGCTCTGTTACCTTCTCATGTGGTTCCCTCCTTCCCCTGCGTCTAAAGTTGAAAGGTTGTACGACATTTGAGCGGATTTAGTGTCTTAATCTCGTCCTTGGGATCGTATCAAAACCTTCCCGACATTGGATCGGGACAGCTGAGTAAAGAGAGCTTATTGAGCTTATCCTGATAATTTAATATATTTTCCAATCACTTATTGCCATTTGCAGTATTTCAGACTTTAGTAGTGGACTTAGAATATATTCAGAAGGGCATGCTTGTAAAAAGATCCGTATCAGCAACTAATAGATGGCCTCTTCTGGGAATGTTATATACAACCTGGGAAGCAGTCCCCAATGTTTTCCATAGATTAAAAAATATTTAATACCCTTATGTAAACAATCAAATGTGCCCTACTGCAATGGATTCTGCTGTTTTGAACTTTTAACTAAAAGCCTTAAAAGCCTCATTCTGGGTAGGATACAGAAGAAGAGGATTGGACTATACTACCTGTAGTGAAGTCTTTAATGAAACACAGTTGAAACTATTAACTCTCTTTAACCTTTGTATTTTTGGGTAAAGCAATTTCCTTACCCATCTGAGTGTGATAGCAGCATCACAGGGCTTTGCTCTGCTTTGTTTAACCCTACTGCAAACAGCAGCTACACTGACTAGACATAGCTCTGCTGAAAGGGGTAAAAGGGTGGGATGTTTCTTTTATTAATGTTAGCAGTGCACAGCACTTCACCTTCTGAACAATTATACTGCTGTCAAGCACAAAACATTGTTCTTACAATGGTAAAAAAACCTGACAGGTCTAGACCTATGAAGACTTTGTGCTAGGCTATACTAATCCATCACCACCACTGGCTCAATTCATTTTTGTGAAACTGCATATTTAAACAAATAAATTCTGCTGATTTACATCACATATTTATTTTCTAAGTTAACTAACATAAACAGAAATTGCACCTCAACTCCTTAATTGCAATAGGAAGTTATACATAAAAGGGCCAGATATACCTTAATTTCACAAATGGAAAAGAGTCACTGTAATTCTATTAATCTATCCAGTTTTGAATCCACTTTGGAACAGGTCCCTGTCTTGTTGCACCCTCCCAGAGAGAGTAAAAGGATTTTTCTGAGCACTCTCCAAAATGTAGTTTTATACATAAGTACTGGAGCACCAGTACTTATGCCAGAAGTTAGTGTATACCAGTTAATACCTCCTGCATTTAGGAGGACCAATTTAAATTATCAGAAGTATAAAATGCCGTCAGAATTAACAGGACCTCAAATTAATGGAATTAAAATAGGTGAAAAAGTATTTTGATTTTTAGTATTTGAATCTTCACAGTGGGATCTGTTTTATAAATCATGTCAGATTGATTTATTGAGCAGCCTTGTCTAGGCGACTCATTGTAAGCAGGCAAGACTACAGAATTCTACCACAGATTTAAGAAAATAAAACACAAGAGACATTGATAGAAACACACTGCTCAGGGAAGGTTCAGAAAGATGAGTTCAGTTTGATACACATTTTTATGATTAACCTTGCAAAAATATATAGATTTAATTAAGTAAATAATTGTTGAACTGAAATAAAAAAATAAATTTTAAAAAAAAATTGTGACCTCAAAAAGAGTACTTGTCAAAAATAGTAATTTAATCAAGATGTAGTCACAGAATAACATGGTAGAACTTAGAGTCCTTTTCCCCTATTTATTCTAAAGATGATGAAATATTCAAGTGGACACAAAAGCTTAAGGTCTGCACCAGGACTGCAGATTGGATCCACAATAAAAAGATTTAAGGAAGTGAAAAATTTTGAACATAATTCCTCCATTTACAAATTAACACCCTTAATCTTCACAGAATACTCCACAAATCTGATTAAAATTCTATTCAGTGTCAGTTCAGAAATATGAATTAAATAAACACTGGGCAATGTAAAAATAAAAGATTTTGGTAGTGCAATTACATTGAAGCAGCACCCCCTAAAACAAATCACAGTCTAAAAGATAAGAAAGTTATGAAAATTAACAACTAAGAAATAAGTTCTTGTGTAAGTGTATATATTAAATCTACATTAACAGGAACTAATGCAGAATGTTTTGTCTCTTGCATTCATTAGTTAAATAAACCCACAAGCCTCCTTCCTAAAGCTTTCTCATCCTAGACATCTCTGATCTTGGCATGCTAGAAACCTGACAGATAAAAATTGCATAATTATAAAGCATCTAACATTGTCATATTGAAAAAAAAATTGTTAATAATAAGAAAAGAAACATAAAATAGTTGTACATTTTTCAGGTTCACTGTATTGGATAACATTTGTGTTTATTTAGAGTATGTTATATAGACGTACATAATTGAAATCAAAAGGATATTTTTTATTCTAAGCTAAATCAATATGCAGTCTTTACACACAGGTGTTGACAACCAAAAATGTATTATACATTACAGTGTTTATACCTCATTTTTCTTAAATCAATCCATAAGAACTTTTCTATTCTAAAAGAAATGAATGAGTGGAATTATAACCTTCTCTCTTACAAAACAAATACATGTGCTGAGTAAATATTAAACCATAACAGCAAATAAGAAATCACTGCTTACTCAACTAATGAAAATGGAGTAACTGTCCTTGTTTATGTAGAACTATATGCACCACTAGAATTTAATGTCTTTGTTTCAAAGAATGACCTTTTCCACTGAAATCTGAAACCACTGAAAAGTACTTAAATACTTTGGCAACTTAAATAACTGGGCCCTGAAGCACAATCCAGAAGCCTGTGTTTGGTGCTTAGGATTTCTACATGTACAAAGCAATCTAAACAGTGAAATCCAAACAGTTGTAGTGAATGGGGCTACATCTGGCTAGCGACTGGTCACCAGTGGTGTTCCTCAGGACTTAATTCTAGGCCCAGGTCTGTTCGATATTTTTATCAATGATATGGATGCAGCAGTTGAATGAACCATTAACAAGAGCATTATTCTTTGGAAGGAACAAACAGTGCTCAGTCCAGAAATGAAGATATGGAAACCACCTTTTATATAATCATTAGAGTGCTCATTGATGATCTTGGAGACTCAATGTTAATTGTGCTTTCACTTCCACATCTATCAAATTCTAGGCCTGCACCCAAGCCATCTGAAGAAAACTAGCAAAACTCCAAACATATTCTATGTGGCTTGGTATTTGAAGAGTTTGCCTAAATGTTTAAATTATGTAAAATAAATTACAGAACATTACATTTTGCTTAAGTATTTAAAAGGATAGCTCAAGGTTTTATTCATTTGACATGTATGCTCATTTTCTGGTACTATGGCTAGGTATTACTATTACGTGTGATAATAAACCCCCCAAAACTTAAATAATCAGTAATGTTCTGTATGGATAATGATCAATAAACAACAACCTGTTTAATATTCTGCTTTATTCCTATTGTGAAACACATTTCTCCAAGCAAAACCTACGCCAAGCTAATCAAGTATTAGAAAAAAAATTAATCAGTTACCTAACTGACTTTTCTGTGGTGCAACACAGCATCCATCTATGTATATTTCACCAACTTCTATTTATCTTCAAGCTCTGTCTTAGAGATTAAGCAGTTTTATTATCTCCATTGTATAAATCAGGAAAAGAAACTCTGAGAATTTACACTGGAAAAAAACAGTTTGAAAAGTCTGGGACTACACTGCTTAAAGCACTAGTAACTCCTCAGGAAACCCAAAATTATAAAGGCTCCTACATTTCCCATATAATGATGTCTTATCCAAGGTCTCAAGCAAGGTAATTATAAAGGAAGAAATACTATTTTAGTGAACTCCTGTAGGAAAAATGTAGTTTAAATAATTTAATATTACACAGAAAGAAATGTGATAAAAAATAGCATATCTAAATAAAGGCAATATTTAGTTTCCACCAGTACCATATACCCACAAATTGCATATTAAGACTGGGATAAGAGTCCTTTGCTACACAAAATTGCTTCTATTTATCTTGTGTGTCGAAAGAAAGATTTAATGGAAAATACTCTATGTGATTCTGTAATTACAGATTGCATCATAATGTATATGTCCAAGTACTCAAAATTAAGGCTGCACATGCAGCTTTGATTTTGGCATCTGAATACTTGACTCTGTATTTCAATATTTTTGAACATATTATTTTACATTTAATTGTCTTTTTAAAAAAATCAGCAAAAAGAAATGCCCTATATTTATTCTTAGAAATACCTGAACTATTATTTGTTGACATGTTTCCAGGAAAAAAAAATGTGCATGAAACAGATACCTGGCTTGGAAGATACCATGACTAGCAGAACGTTCCAAAACTTTAGTATGTGAAAACAGAAACAGCCAGATGAATTTGGGTTAATGTTAACTAAAAATGTGAATCAATGAGTGAGAAATTGCACTTTATTGTTTAAACATAAAAAGCAAATGTTTCATACTTAATCTCTGAGTAGCTGTTGTTGTTCTGAGATTGAAATTGAAGAAAGATGGCATTTAAATGTCCTTTGGAGAAGTTTCTACTTCTCCACTGATGACAGAGGAAGCCTGGACATCAAGCTTATACTAGGCAACTAACATTAATATGACCAAGTCATGCAAACAAACTCTTGCTCTTCATTTATATTCTGAATTTTAAAAGGTGAATAGGAATTTTGCACTGGTGTATGTATAAATTCATGGATGACCTAATATTTATTTTATTGGGAGAAATCTATTCATTACTGACAATTATGTTTGCAATGAAAACTGAAAATTAGATGTAGGCTGTATGGATTTTTTTAATGCTAAGTCATTTATTATAGCATATTAGAAATAGCAGTAAATTTTGCTGATCTAATGTTGTATCATTTCCTACAGTGGTTTTCAGTTCTAGATACAGTATTCTAAAGTCATTAATAAAAGCAGAACACAAGAATGAATTGTTATTGTTTCTATTAGTATAATAATAAGCTAAATATACCATCTGAATTCTGCAACAGGATTGAAGTTTCATTTAAATGATGTTGCATATTGTACATATTTTACATCCACATTTGTGGATAGAAAGATAAATTCCCAAGTATGCAAGAAAAAAGGAAGTTTCAGACTTTGTCATTCTTAGAGAAAACCACTCAGTGGCACTTCCTTTTATAAATACACCTTAGAAACATTTTAGCTGTAAATGAACCTCGCAACTCTTTCTTTAGTGAAACAGAAACTGTTCTTTATTACCAACATGGTATAATGGCAGCAGCTAAAAGTATTGCATCTCAGGTAAACTACTAAGCATACAGATTTAAACTTGGATAGTTTTTAATATGTAACATCTAAGTAGTTCTTTCCTCCAGTATCAGAAATACTGATGCTTTATTTACATAAATCAATCCTTTATTCTTTGGCGAGCTAGTATCCTTATGTGGATTTATATGAATTTACATACTTCCATACAGAAGTCTTTTATTCCATATACTAATTCTTTCTTCAAACTAAAGAAGTGATATAGTTTATTTAGGACTACATAAGATATGTGTGAGTGTCATACCTTCATGGTACTGAAAGCTTCAAAAGAATGGTTATACACTAAGAAAGGGTACAGAATTAAGAGAGTATTAGGCTAAACTCCTTGCATCTTTCCCTTAGTAAATGCACCGACACTAATTATCCTCCTGTTGACTGAACTGCAACATACTCCTGTGCTACAACAAATTCTACATATCTCCTTGTCCTGGTTTCAGCTGGGGTAGAGTTCATTTTCTTCATAGTAACTAGCATAGTGCTGTGGTTTGGATTTAGTACAAGAATGTTGATAACACACTGATGTTTTTAGTTGTTGCTAAGTAGCGCTTAGACTGTTCAAGGACTTTTTGAGCTTCTCCTGCTCAGCCAGGTGCACAACAAGCTGGGAGTACAGCACAGCTAGCACAGCTAACCCAAACTGACCAAAGAGCTATTCCATACCATATAACGTCATGCTCAGGGGGAGTTAGTTGGTCAGACGGGGAAAAGTGATCACTGCTTGGGACGAGCTGGGCATCAGCTGGTGTGTGGTGAGCAATTGCATTGTGCATCATTCGTTTTGTATATTCTGTATATTCTCTTACCATTCTCATTATTACTATTATTATTCTTTTCTTATTATACTGTCTATATCTCAGCCCATGGCTCTTACCTTTTTTTTTTCTTCCCCATTCTCTCCCCCATCCCACTGAGATAAAAGTCATTTATCCATTGCCTCTAAGTTTCGGGTGATTATTTGCTTCCCACTCAGCTAAGGAATTTCCTATCCTTTCTGATACTGTGGATTCCTTGGATAGCAAAAACTCTCTAATGACAACCTGAACTCCAAAATGTTCCCTCTGCTGAGCTACTTGTTAAGGAGAATTTGGCCTTCCACATGATTCCACTTTACTCAGTTTTCAGTATTCGTGACTAACAAAAAGGCAGCCTGTTTTTCTGTTGCACCTTTTTAACAGGACATAAGATACATCAAGCACTAACAAGGTAACAAACAGATTAGCATGTCACAGATATTTAGAATTAAAATTAAAATTAAATTTAGAATTAAAGCCAAGAAGACTGGTTAGATCATTAATCTAATCTCTTGTATATCAAATTCTGCACATACAGTTCACCAATTACCCTAGGACTAAGAATAATTTCTGCTTTGCCTAGATATTATTCAAATGCATTCCATCTTGAGATGACAATATCTAGAGATGGACAGTTCAACACTTTTCTCTGCAGCGAAAAATTAAATGCATGGTCAATATTGTTTACCACCACCGTGGACTACTAGGGTACCTTATTTCCAATCTGCCTATACTGAATTGGCTCTTGCTAAGATATCTCAACTAGATTAAAGAGCTCTTTAGTTCACAGTAGTTTCTCCCTGTGGAGATACACTGTAATCAAGTACCTCCTCTTCTCTTCTTTTCAATAAGCTGAAATAGCCTGAGCACTCTAAGACATTTATTGCAAGACATTTTCTCTTGTCCTGTAATCCTGCGTGTGTCTCTTCTTCACACCCTCCAAATGTCAAGCGCTGTTTAAAAATGGTGACATGGGAACTACACAAAGTATTCCAAAATCCACTGTCACATCCAGAGATAAGCCCTTTTTTTTGCCACAGCACCACACTTGATCTTCTGTAGCTAAAATGCCCAGACAGCACATATCACATTTTACTAAAATGCAAATGTATTAGTTCTTTTCTTTTTCCTTTTTCAAAGAAATCTGAATCTTCCTATTAAATAAATATGTTGGATATGTCTGAGATTAACTTACCTTGGCAAACTCGTGCGTTTATATATGTAAATTGGAGGTATGTATACAGGTATACATACACACATCTAAATATGTATATGACATGTATATACATATGTACAAATTTTAAAGATCTAAATATCCTCAAGAATTTAGTCCTTAATCTGCTGTGTCCAGTTGACTAGTTTATTATAGTAACTTTTTTTTTCCCTTTTGCAGTCAAGAACATTAAGTACCACCCATACATCATTTATCCTTCATTTTAGGTAGTTTGCTCATCATCACATGAATCAGTTCTGTCTTCAACAACTAGTGTTTCAACAGTGCTCTTGCATCATGAAATTACACTGGCTCAATAACTACTTGCTAAAGAAACCTGGCAGCTACTACATCCAGAAATGACTGGCTCCTACTTTTATTAGCAATATTTATTTCCTACACTTTGTACATTAGTGAAGTTCTTCCATAATGACAATCCCTAGTAATATCTCTCACTTTTACAACTTAACAGACAACAACATCCATTTACAGATCTAGTTCTGTTAGCCTCTAACAGACACTTTTCTCTATTCTAATATTCTTCCCTTTCCAGTTTATCAGAACCTGTTTTACATGTGCTATCTCTTATTATTTCCCTGCCTGTCACTCCATTTACCACTCTTACTTCTCACTTCTTTCTGTTGTTGTTTAACCCAGCAGGCAGCTGAACACCACACAGCCGCTCCCTCCCTCCCTCCCTCTGTGGGATGAGGGAGAGAAAAAAAATAGAGAAATAAAACCTGTGGGTTGAGATAAAGACAGTTTAATAAAACAGCAGAGGATAATAATAATAATAATAATAGAATATACAGAATATACAAAACAAGTGATGCACAATGCAATTGCTCACCACCCCCTGACAAATGCCCAGCTTGTCCTGAGCAGTGATCACTCTCCCCCTGGCTAACTCCCCCTGAGCATGACTTCATATGGTATGGAATACCCCTTTGGTCAGTTGGGGTCAGCTGTCCTGGCTGTGACCCCTCTCAGCTTCTTGTGCACCTGGCAGAGCATGGGAAGCTGAAAAAGTCCTTCACCAGTCCAAGCACTACTTAGCAACAACTAAACCATCAGTGTATTATCAACATTCTTCTAGTACTAAATCCAAACCACAGCACTATGCCAGCTACTAGGAAGAAAATCAACTCTATCCCAGCCGCAACCAGGACACTCTTTAATGAATAAGACATATCGTCTCACACCTGTGGAAGATGTGCACAATAATCAAGTTGTTGTTACCTCTATAAAATCTAGTTTCACACATGTACTCATAAAAGCTTTTCTAGATAGCTGTTCTGTCTCAACATTAGTACATAAATAATTACATAGCAACAGAATTTGATTTCTTGTCCATTACAATTGTCTGTGGTCTAGCTTTCTTCTCTTGGCCCTTCTTACCTCCAGTTCCATTTCAAAGCAGGCAGTACTCCATGGTTACTGTTTCTCATGATTATTTATTGCCCTGCCAACCTCGTATCATCCATAGACCTTATCAGCAGTGATTTTAATTTTCTTCCAAACTACAGATGGTGAAAACACTGACTAGAACCAAAAAGCAATACAATAATATCATAATACCATAGAATAACTAGATGGACTTTCTCTCAAGGGACTTAGATGTCTATTGATCTTAGAATCACTTTAAAATGTCATGGATGGAAATAATCTTTCTGTCAATGCTCTGCTATCTGTCAACTCAGGCAAGAAAGGAGACAAAATTTGTATGATGAGAAAAGGATAGCAAGAAATAGCAATTTGTCATAAAGGGCAAGTATAACCTTTGTTTTCCTTAACTAGAACAAATTAACATCAATGTGAGGTCAGCCTTTATCAAGCATTAAACATAGTCAAAAGCACTTCAGTTTTCCTTCAGGTTACTAGACTTAGACTATTCAATTTATTAGACCTGGATTTTGTTTTGTTTTGTTTTTAAATAGACTCTCCTTTGCATGGTAGAGTATACCAACATTACGCACATGAAAAAAAAAAACAGATGTACTCTGAGAATTACTGTCAAGGTAAATAATACATAATACCACTATCAAGATAAACAATATATATATTAAATGCTAACTGAAGTCTTCTTAGTATTTAAAGTCATAAAATTAGCCTCTAGAGTCATATTATTTAGAGATTTTTTTCTGGTTAAACAATAAACCATGTTCATATTTTAAATAATCCACCAGAGGGAGTTCTATGAATAAAATAGGAATATTGACCACAAACACAAACATTTGGAATAAGAGTTTAAATATGCAACTGCCATAACTTACACTTTTTACTGAGAACTAAAATTTTTAGTCAAGCTTATGTGAAAAAAATGAGAGTTTAGTAACTATGGATTCAACTTGAATTTTAAATTTCCAGTGCTCCAAAACACCGGTATAGGAGAGCATAAAATGCAGCTCTTTCATGTTAACTCTAATCTTTGGTGGCATGAGTATTTTTGAGTAATTACTGAAGCAAATTATATTTAACCATAAGAGTCAACTGCCAGTCTTTTATCATGAGCACTACAGTGGTGTCCTCACAAGTTCTGGTTTTAGCACCATTAGCGCTAAGTGGCAGATTTTTCAAACATTTGAATTCCACAGAAAACCCCCAAGAAATATCCACACAATTCTCTACATCTCCACATCTTGCTCTTGGTAATGTTTTTCTCATGGAAGACACTCAGATTATACTAATGTGTTCAACACTGTAAAACACTAGCTAAATAGGTTAACACTAAGTATGATGCTAGTGAGGTACTATTTTGAACAAATAATTCTAGGGGTTACAAATGAAGATAAAATATATGAAGAGTTATGAAAGAATATACAATACACAAAAAAGTTGAAACAATCTTAACAGAGTGATTCTGGAAGTACACGTGTTTGCCAGCAGGTATAAACAGCATAGCTCTAATGACTTTAATGAAATTATGTCAGTTTAAATTAGATTATTTTTTGCTACTCTAATTACTTTTTTAGTAGTCGATGTAATAATGATCTCAAACCCAAGTAAAGCTATTTCCTTCTAAGAAGCAACTGATTCTTCTTTTGAAGCATGTTTTAATTTCTGAAGTAATTCAGAAGCAGTCATCTTCAAACAGGCTTTTGGAAATGAGATTCCAAAATATTAGAAATTATTTAAAGGAATCACTCAAATAAAAAGGTTTTTTTTCTTCTTTCCTTTCCTCTTTTCTTTCTCTTTATATTTTGAATAACTCCTCTTATGCTACAGAACAGTTCTTCGCTGCTAGCCTGCAAGTCCACTGTGTGTCACAAAAGTGCGGTCACATATAAAGGGGATGATGAAGTGAGAAGGCAACCCTGAATTTTTAGTTGAAAAGTGCCTTCTCCACCTAAGAAAAAGCCAACTATCCCTAACTGATGGAAGTTAGCCACTCCCTAGAAAAATTAAACCTTTACAACAAAAATAATTACTGCTTTCATTCCATTTCAGCATGGGTCATATTTTCAGAGAATTTGAGAAACATTTTTATGAGCATTTTAAGCGATGAGGTTAACCAGTTTCTCACATACATTTTGAAACTAACAAACTTCTTGGTTGTACTTCTTTTAGTGGGGATAGAGTTGAATTTCTTCATAGTAGCTAGTATGGGGCTATGTTTTGGATTTGTGCTGGAAACTGTTGATAACACAGGGATGTTTTAGTTATTGCTGAGCAGTGCTTACACAGATTCAAGGCCTTTTCCGCTTCTCACACCACCCCACCAGTGAGTATGCTGGAGATGCACAAGAAGCTGGGAGGGGACACAGCTGGGACAGCTGGCCCCAACTGACCAAAGGGATATTCCAGACCATATGATGTCATGCTCAGCACGTAAAGCTGAGGGGAGAAGAAATCTGGGGGGGGATGTTTGGAGTGATGGCGTTTTGCCTTCCCAAGTCACCTTTGCATGTGATGGAGCCCTGCTTTCCTAGGGATGACTGAACACCTGCCTGCCCATGGGAAGCAGTGAATGAATTCCTTGTTTTGCTTTGCTTGTGTGCACAGTTTTTGCTTTACCTAATAAACTGTCTTTATCTCAACCCACAAGTTTTCTCACTTTTACCCTTCCAATCTCCCACCCATCCCATCCAGGGGGAGTGAGTGAGTGGCAGTGTGGGGCTGAGCTGCCTTCCAGGATTAAACAACAGGTGAATATAATCAGTAGGATTAGAGGGTTTTCATAAAATCAAGCATATATCTGTTAAAGTGTGTGGGATTTCAACAGAATAAAAATTTGAATTCTGTAGTATTTGATGGGATTTGCTCAAGTAATTTTAATTACTTCTATCTTGGTTTCATCTTCACTAAATTGGAGATAAAAATACCTGCTTGTATTTAGATGAACTCATTGGGATTTTTACTAAGTACTATTAAGAGTGCAAGGTAACAGAGTTTGATTATAATAGGGAGATGCAGTAATTTAACACTTGCTTATAATAATATTTACTTTTAAGTGTACAAGTTGCAAACAGTGATGAAGATCAATTCTTGCCCAGAGATTTTTGGAGATTTTTCTCCAAATAAACCATCATTGCTATTGAGAGATATTTGAAAAATCCCAATTATTTCATTTGCAAAAGAGCAAAAAATTAAACTATGTAATTCACTAGATATAGCTACAATTCTTAGTCCACCCTTCTCATGTATTTTATATGTTGGTCATATAAAAATCACATGTTGAACTTATTGGTCCTGTATACATTCATCGTTTCCTTTTCAGAACAGGTTGGATGAAGAAAGCAGATCCAATGCAGTTGATGAGCTTTTTAATAAAGATGTAATTGCACTTTTCTGATTTTTAAATAAAAGTCCATGGTTCAGAGTATTTTAAAATACACTTTTTTTATATATATTGCCCTCTGTTGCAGGTATCATCTATTACAATGTCTTAACACCTTTAAGTCTAAATGAGCTATAAAAATGCAACAGTTTTTACATTATATATTTCCATAAAGAAAAAAAAAAAGGATTTATTTCTGGTAAGGGACATTTCCAGTCAAAATAAGACAATATGGTATTTCATAGTGCCAAGAAAAAAAAAAAAGATTATGAACAGTTGTCAAGGGGGAGGGAGCAGGGAGAAAGAGCACCAGACAGTGTGATGCTGCAAAGTTCAATTTAATAATTGAACCAAAGCAGTGGATAAGCTGTGTCAGGAAAAACTTCACACCCCCACACATACAACCTACGCACAGTTCTAGTTACTGAAGCTGGCCCTAAATGTGAGTTGGCACAGAGGAGTCTGGAGAATTGCAATTCAGCTCAGTGTTGGATATCTGTACAATATCCCCCTTCCCCTGCCCTTTTGGTCCCAATATCTATTACTGGGGAGGTGTCACACAGGCCGCCAATCAAATCAGTCCATGCTGACATTATGCATCTTTCCAGTACTTTCAGGTTTTGTTCTCTTGCTTTCTGACCCGTAGCCTGTACCAATGCTTACCACACTCTGTCTTTGTTTGCATTGTATTGTCAGCCACTGCTAATTACATTCAGTCACCCAACTCTTTATTAAGGCAATGTTGAGATACTCCCATGATAAAAGTTAAAACTCTCTGAAAGTTTGTAATATCACAAGAAATGTTCTAAATGTCAGTAAAATAAAATATTTTATGAATCAGTATTCACAACAATTTTAAGGCTCAGGCTGGCGCAACATGCTAATGAGATGGAAAGGTCCATGTCTTGTCTATTAATAATGAATTTTTTTTTAATATAGATTGAGTAAGTGAGAGCATGCACTCTTCTGTTCCCCTGGCTCCAGTTAGGAAGAAATACTTTCAGATTATGTTTTTTTCCCAGTATCTCTGTATTATGATTCTCTAACGGCTGTCACTATTGTATTGAAAGGCACCTGTACATTGAGAGAGCACTGTAAAGCTTCAGTTTCTGATATTGCTTCAGGGCAGAGCAGGGCTAACCTTTACTCTGAACTGTTCTCTTTTTTTTTTTCTCCAAAACTGAAAGCATCAAAAAAGATATCACTCTTTGAGATTTTATTGTCTTTTTTCTTCTCAACTTAGTCAACAGAGAAATGAGCTGTCTGTCCTGCATTATACTGAAAACATTATTGCCAGGCAAAATCAGAACGAATACTCTCAAGTCTTCACTATTATCACCAAAAATTAGCCATTGGGTATGTCTTACCCTCGGAAATGAGGAGCACCATCTCTGAATCAACCAGTAACTCAAGATGTCTTTTTGCTTTTGAAAGACAAATCACGCAGTCTCATCCTGACTGACAGGAGTAAGGAAATACTCCCTCCTTAGTACACCATCCAGAGTTTAAGAGACAATCTCATAAATGGTATGTGTTGTATATCAAAGCTGAATGAAAATAATTGTTTAATAATAAGTTGCAAGCTCTCAGGATGTGCCATTTTAAGAATGAGAGGCACTGATGATTGCAGAAAGCTGGGCAATGACTAAAGACAAGAATCTTGGTGATAGAGTTTCTAGAGTAAGATTTCTACTGGTGATACACTCTTCTGTTTACTTTCTCAGTCATAGCTTAATGCCTAAGACTGACTTTCCTATCATGTCACACTCCTGTATGTTCCCTTCTTCTGTTTTTCCTACCTGAGCTCCCCGTGTTAGCTTCAGTTCAATCACCCTGTCCAATGTTATTTCCTTGTCCCCTCCCACCAGCTGTGTATTCCAGTTAGGCTATCTCCTCTCTGCTATCTGAGAAGCCCACAGAAATCACTGGTGGAGCTCTTCTCGATCCTAAAGTATTGGGAATAGGAGACAGAAAATGCATTTAAAGGTTATGTCAATGCTTTCTTAGTACTCCTGAATTGGAACTTCAATACTATATTTTCAGATAATTTAGCCCTCAACTTCTAATTTTCTACTACACACACAATCTAAGTATTCTAGAGGACTTTTGCATTTAGCCACTCTTAGATACCCTTTTGTGAAAGCAAAGAAAGAATGTTTATCTCCAGCACTAGGACATAACCTTCAATCTTGCCAAAGACATGTAGAAATGTCAGGTATTTGATTTTACACTGGTTTGCAGATTTAAAGGCTTTGAATGTACAGCTACATAATTCAGCTGTCTTGATTTTCATCTTTGCTTTTTTCCATGAATGCCAAGAAAATCCACAAAAATTCACTGTCTTTGGAGTGCTTTTTTAGTGTGACATTTGATATCTGACACAGATTCATGCTAACTGATTTTAGGCACCCACCCATGCATTTTAGGTTAAGAGTCTGCTTGCCCTGAGCTACCTCCATGTCCACAGTTCAGGGAGATGAAGCAGGATTTATAAATCGATATATTCTTCACTCGAGAGATTGAGATGTGGATCTGCTGACCTGACAGACAAACCATCACCAGATCCACTGAAGAAAGAAGAGACACATCAGAGTACACTTAATATGTGATTATATTTCTGTTAGCACTCTGAAGCATAGTAAGTATTAGTTTGATGGGATACTAATGTTGCTACTGAATATTCAGGTTTCTGGAACCAGAATAAGCTTGAAAAACAAATTAAAACCATAGGAACTGTTGAGTCCTGTGTATAATGTAAAAAGACCATTCAGTTGAGAGTGCTACTTTTCATAGCAGCACTCTCTAGGAATAACACAGCATTCTGCCATACTAACCTTTTTAATGTGGCATTTAGGCAATAAAATGGAAGTTCCTGATGATAAAGAAGCCATCAAATTGTGATTAATGCACTATAGACTATTTGCTTAACTATTTTCCTGTAGATTTCACAGCATTTTACTACCAGCAGTTGTCTTCTCTATTTCCTATTAATTATCTTGTTGTCCATATGCTAGTTCTTGAAGCGGTCTTTCTTTCCTCTTCTCCTACTGTGCCTTGATGGAGTGGTACTGTAACGTGCCATGTCACAGCTGTATTAAGGAGAACTTCTAAAAAAGCAGCACACTGTGCTAAGTGCTGATTATTACTTTCAAACAAGCATCTTAAAAATACGAGAAGTGTGAAAAGTGAACTATGAAATACAATTTCTTCTCAAAGAAAAAAAGAAGAAAAAGGAAATTGGAAGTAAGAGTCATAACAATAGTCATAATAAAAGTTTAATGTCATAAATTAAAAAAAAAGATACTGTAATATTTTAAGAAAGTTATACTATCAAGACAAATAAACTAGTGTAAGCTTAATTTTGTACATAAAGATCAAATTTTGTATTTTTGTTGAAAGTAAGATCATCAAGAGCATTTTGGGACTCTTGTTTGTGTTTGCACCATATCAGTCTTTTTCACTTTTGTGTATTGCTAGTCTGGCTTTAAAGCGGCACAATGAAGAAAATTTTAAACCTCAGAAATATACTTCCAGATAAGGAATAGGTGATACAGTGAGTTCCAAAATGTTTTTCTTTTTTATCTCTGCATCTCTGGTTTTATTATTTATTTCAATTATTATGGCTTCTTTGGAATATTTTCAACTTGATTTTACTAGTCCAAAGGATATTAAAGAGATAAAGGAATTGGAAAACACCCAAGCAATTGGAGTGTCAAAATAACAACTTTAACAATCAGAATTTAATTAGAAAAGTGAAAGGATCTTTCTTTTATTTATTTTTTCTTTTTCTAATTTCTATAATTAGCATTCGATATACAACTATGAAGTAGAGACATAATTAAAGTTTTTACTCCAAGCTAGTGTATTTAAAATCAACTCCTTTGAAAGGAAAATATATAAGCAAATCTTATATAGGAAGCCATACTTTTCTGTGCCCATATGTCATAATGCACAAGTTGTATAACATTTTTTCCAGGGACATCCTGCCATGTGTAAAAGAATGAGAATTACTAATTTAGAAAGCATCCCAGAGACTCGGTGATCAGTGACACTTCATCAAGGTTTTGACGCAGCGTCTTCTCATTTCTGTTGTCAGTGGTGACGGAATAAATAGTAAGTTCTATATGTGTACAACTATGCAATTTTTAAAGAATATGTGTAACTTTCTACAGTACATGATCTTTTTAATCCTGAATATTCCAAATTTGTGATTAAAATCCACAGGATATAAACCATAAATGAGAACAATTACAGTTTTCTATAGTTTGGTTCCAATCCTCTCTCCCTTTAAAAAAAAAATGTGCAATTGATTATTATGTCCATTTTAGTCATAGGTTTATGGAAGCATTTTATTTTCCAGTTAAATTACACTGATTTTTTTTCCCAGCATGTCCTGAGGTAATTTCTTGCACATACTTAATTTATATTAAACTTGAGCAAAAACCTCCAAAAACTAAACAGTTCTTACAACACCAATTCACTTTTAAAAGTGCATACAGTGTGCACTAAAACCAATGTTCTCCTTACACTGCAGTAGCTGCAACATTTCCAGTTGAATAAGCAATAAATTGTTCTAAGTTAAAAACCAAATAAATACTGCTATGGATGGAAATGTCCTATTTTAAAAGGTTTTTTTCTTGAAGTATTTTCCTCAAAACTATTCCTTTTTTTTTTTCTCCAAGTGTTAAGAACATAATATATTTCCTTTCTAGGGAAATAAATATTCAGCAATATGAGTAACTATGTCACCTCTTAGTGTGTGACACAGTCTCTTCTATAGTTGCTGTACTGTAATCTATCACAATATCCTCTTAGGTGGCTGGACAAACGTTTAAATAGGGCTTTTCAATAAGCAACTGTCCTGGTTTCGGCTGGGATAGAGTTAATTTTCTTCACAGTAGCTAGCACAGTGCTGTGTTTTGGATTTAGTACCAGAAGAATGTTGATAACACACTGATGTTTTCAGCTGTTGCCAAGTACTGCTCAGACTACTCAAGGACTTTTTGAGCTTCTTTTGCTCGTCCAGGTGCATAACAAGCTAGGAGGGAGCACAGCTAGCACAGCTAACCCAAACTGACCAAAGAGCTATTCCATACCATATAACGTCATGCTCGGGGGGGTTAGTTCGTTCGTTCGGTCGTTCGGTTCGGTCAGTCGCGGGCAGTGTGGTCGCAGCTCGAGCTGTGTGATCGCGGCTCGGGGGGAGTGATCGCGGCTCGGGACGGGCTGGGCACCGGTCAGCGGGTGGTGAGCAATTGCATTGTGCATCACTTGTTATATATATATTCTGTATATTCTCTTACTATTATTATTATTATTATTATTACTACTATTGTTATTCTTCTCTCTTATTAAACTGTCTCTATCTCAACCCACGGGTCTTACTTTTTTTTCTTTTCTCCTATTCTCTCCCCCATCCCACAGAGGGAGGGGGGGGAGTGAGCGAGCGGCTGTGTGGTGCTTAGTTGCCAGCCGGGTTAAACCACGACAGCAACAATAAAACACAAAATAGAACAAATGAAAAAAAGTTCTGTTGCCATCTGGAGTCACTCTAGTTTTCTGTGAACACTATCTATCCTAAGAAAAAACATCTTATAGATCATCCATAAATGTAGGATGCCATAAAGTCTGAACACAGCCTGCACAGGTCTTCTTGCAGATTTATATTTGCTATTTGCAGTGCAAGTAGGACATTTTGTACAATAATATATTTTGGAAATGTATGCCTGACAGAGCATAAGAAACAGAAAATCGCAGAATGCTTTAAAATTTCAGTGTGTTACTGCTAATTGTTGCTAACATGTTACCAATAGCTTGTTGCTAATAAAAGTCAATTAAATGTTAGCTCTGGTAATCCCATCTGTTGCACATTGCTTAAAAAATAAAATAATTAAAAATTCTGAACTTCTCCTTCATATTGTCCCTGGATACACAGCTCATACATAAGGCCACTGAAAATATACAGGAGATACTTTTAATAGCCTCACAGAATAATTTTGGTTCAAAGTGACCTCTGGAGGTCATCTAGACAAACTGCCTGCCCAGTGCACATCTAAGAACAGATCCCAAAAACTTCACTGGTTGTTGATTTTCTAGTATTTTACTACCCTCATGGTTTAGGGAAAAAAAAATAAATCCTAATACCCAGTCGGGATTTCCTGTGTTCCAATTCGTGTCTGTTTGCCTATCACTCTGCACGTCCAGTCTGACACCATCTTCTTGGTATCCTCCAATCAGGTAGATGCAGAGAGAAGTAAGGTCTCCCTTAGCCTTCTCTTAGCTAGGTTCAACAAGCCCAGCTCTCCCAGACTTTCCTCATACATCACATGCTCCAGCATCCAACCAGTGCAGTGACCTTCACTGGACTCACTCCAGTATATCCATGCATCTCTTGTACTGAAGAACCCAAAAGTAGACATGGCACTTCATATGTGGTCTCATAGGTGACAAACAGGGAAGGATCACCTTCAACTTGCTCTCTCTCACTAATACATCGCAGGATGTTGTTTGCCTTCTTTGCTGTCAGGGTACATTGCTGGCTTATGTTCAACTTGGTGCCTGTCAGGACCCCCAGGTCCTTTTCTGCAGAATTGCTTACTAGTTGCTCCCCAGCCTGTACTGGTGCATGGGGTTATTTGTCCCCAGATTGCAGGATTTTGCATTTCCCTTTGCTGAACTTCATGGTGGTCCTGTCAGCCCATTTCTCCAGCCTGCCCTCTAAATAGCAGCCCTGTCTTCAAACATATTGATCATCTCCCCCTGCAAGTTTGGTGACATCTGCAAACTTGCTGAGACAGAACTCCATCTAGATCATTAATAAAGTTGTTAAACAATATTAGACCCAGAAGTGATCCCTCAAGAACATCACTATTTATTGGTCACAGCTGGACTTTTTATTACAAATCACAACTCTTTGAGCCTGTTTGTCCAGTCAGCTTTCCACCCATCTTACGGTCTATTTATCCATTTCACCAATGTGGTGATAAGGAGGTCAAAGTGGTCAAAACAAAGTATGATATGAAGTTAAAAAAGCTGCTATCAGGTCAGTATCTATTGACCAGCATCTGGTCAGCTATTTTAGACAGTAGAAAGACAACTGATGAGCCTGTATATTAATCATGTTAAACAGCATATGTTAAAGAACTGTTAAATTGCGATACTAGAGTTTGCTTGACTCATTTGCTGCCTGACCTTAGTTAAAGCCATATTAACACTGAAATAGACCACTGATGTCTGAATGTACAACCACAACTCATTAATGACTGTCATCACCATCTATCAGTATCTCAATAATATTTTTCTTAAGTGGAATATGGAGTATTGTTACAATATTTCAATATGCTTCAGGATGAACTGTTGTAAATGGAAAAACTTTTAACTGTGAAATTCTGTTGCTTAGATAATAAACATAACTAATAACATGATCATTGAAGCTCTTCACCATAAAAGATCATTAAAAAATTTGCATAAGGCACACATTTCACATAAATGAAATGGATGCTGCATCTGCAGTATAATCAGAATTCTCAGTAAGTTAAAGAGTCTGTATAGAGTCAGTACATGTCAGTGAGATTACTTATATGCTTATAATTACATTTGAATAATGTTTTGCTCTGCTGGGACTAATGACCCTTACAGTGTGAAGCACAGAATTGCATCTATGAGAAATTAAACAGCTTCTACCACTTCATTCAAAGGCATCTGGAAACATTTTGCATCTTCCAAGCTTGTAACTGTAACATATATTAGGGTCCTTTACATTGCTAACATTTGACTGGGTTACAGACGCATCAATCACTTTATTCATATACATTCTTCGCTCATGGAAATTTTGCTTATGGCCATCCTCCTACTCAGTGCCTCAAAGTAATTTGAAGATTTTCCAATCTTCAGTTTACGTTTAGCAATTCATCTTGGAATATGGTGAAATAAAAATGTAGAACAAGCTCTACCATCTCAGTTGTCAAACTGCAGTTTCAAGATGCAAAATGATCACTGAGCTTTAAGTGAATTTTCCTGAGAGGTAAAGCACTGACAGGTTAACTAGTTGTATCTACGAGGTATTTCAGTTTTCCATTTGAAACAATCAGGCTTCAGTCAAATGGCATGATGTTGAGATGAAGAAACTGGTAGCATAACTTGGAATGCCACACTCTAAATTTCTAAGCATTATCTATATGTCATAACACAAGCAGAAACATGTTCTTTACTGTTTGAGAGACAAAAAAAACCAGTTGTATTCAAAACCTTTTCAAGTGTGAATAAAATTTTTAAGATTTTCTTAGGCTTTAAAACCAAAATGCAACTATCTATTTAAGGACAAATATGAAAAAAATTTTACATCTCAGTATTTACTAACATAGAAAAACAGTTGTTATGAGAAGGGCTAATGGTACATCAAGGTCACAGAGTTCATTAAACTAGCATGGTCTATTACAAACTTTCATCCATAAACACATAATGGTTCAAAGTAAAGTACATTATAAAAAGTGTTATATTCTAAAAAGAATTGCATCCCAATAAATTGTCATCACAATTTTGAATTCGACTTTATTCTATTTTATAGACAGATAAAAACATACACTACAACTCTAATTTCTGACAAGTATGACAAGCTGATAAATTACTGAATATAGAGGTTAGCTTCCCTACATATGAACCCCCTGACAATAATAAGAATAAAGAACTGTCGCTAAAAATGTGTTAGAAGAATGCATTTGCTTTAACTTATTGATATTTCCCATTTTGTTGCTTTCATGTCTTTTAAATTAAAAGACATCACATGCATTTCACTCTACTACCACATAACTCTGACAATAAATTAAGAATTTATAGATAACAGACATATGGCTTTGCAGATTGAAAATTTACAGAAATTGACAAGCTAGTAAAACCCAAGATGTTAATTAAGAAGTACAGAAGTCTTAAATGAAGAGATATGGATGTTCGTGCTACCATTTAAATTAGCAGATTCATTAAAAACAAACAACCAAACAAACCCCCCAAAAACCCACCACACCTAAATGCCTAAAAAAAGAAACCAGTGAAACTTTGTATTTTTTCTCTTTCTTTTTAACTTCTTGCTTCTAATGCTTTCATTTAAAATGTTGCTATCCAAGCTCCGGTTATAAAAAGTACAGGGAATGCAAAGATAGAAAACTCCAGCTTTCGTTATTCACTAACTTCTTATGAAGTCTACCTGCCCCTCTTGCCCCACTACCCTAATAGCTTGTTATTTGGCAAGTGTATTTTTAAAAGACTTTTCAGATGTTCTCTGGTTTTCCTTCACTGCTTTTCTTATCTTCATCTCCTCCATGCACAAATTTTCTCTTCATCCTCCAATCCTTCATGCACAAATTTTCTTTTGCTCACATAGAATCCATATTTCAAAAGAACAATTTGATATTTGACACTGAAAACTAAATGTCTCAGTAAATATCTGGGATATAATGCCTTTGCTTATGGAAAGGGATACATAACTATTCAGTTAATGAATCTGACTTCCATTAGAAGCTTTCTCCAGGCTCAGCAGTGACTTTGCATTTTGAAAAAAGTTCATCACATTTTAATTAAGTCTGGACATACAAGTGTCAACTATGCAAATAAAAATTTGTATTCATGACTTCCACAGATTTCATGGTTGAGGGGAATTGAACATTTATCTAATGTGACAAAAAACAGGTGCTGGAAATGACATATCCTCTGAAGTTAACAGGATTCTTAAATTCAGGGGTTTGCTCTTTAGCAGGCTATTTCTTCTTCAATATAAAAAAATTTCCAAGCTCAAATGTCTTGTCCTCACAACATGTTATATGAAAGCCCAAAGCAAACTGAATATATATACATAAATTATTTTTTAATGAACAACACTGTAATTTAGAACTTACAAAATATCAAGTCTGACACTAGGTAAGGAAATTGCTTTTGAAAAATGAAGATTAAAATATTTATGGAGATTCAATGAAGCAAACCATTTTCATGAAAATATATTGATTTTCATTAGAATGCTATTGTGAAGACAACTGTGAATGACTTCCTAATTAAAACTAATTGGTGGAGGAAAGCTGTAAGACATTTGCCAGTTACAAGGCAGTCAGAGAGTTATTCTGAGGTTCCAGCACTTTAAATGAATACCTCAACTAACGGCTACAGAGAATTAGTCTTTTCTTTACTTTTTTCAGGAATCAATTAATATTTAATTTCACCTATGTAATTAACAAAGAAGCAAAATTATTCCAAGATGACATTTAACTTGAGTCACATCTCAAAATTATTACAGATTCTATAGCGTATGACATGACTATAAATCTATTTCTGCAAGATTATTTGAAAAACTTTGTCTTGCTCCCCATTCCCACAACCAGTGCAGAATTATTGTTTTTTGAGGGTTTTTTATCTCAAAAAACTTTATGGTACAGCACTTTTATTTCTGGTCAGGCCTAGCTGTATTTCTTTATAGCATTATGTTTAGTAGAATAAAAATTATTATTTTTGGTTTTGACAATTCTTGGCTATAATATTTAAGAGACATATGATGGGCTCAAAAATAATTTCTTGTGCCTAATACAGAGAAGATATTTTTGTAGGTTCAAAAGACAAGACAAAAGGACATAATTTCAGTCATCACCTTCATTTTTTTCTTTACCTCAGGGACAAGTATATCCACTTCTATTAAAAAAAATGTTTGTTGTGACAATAAGCATTATAGAATTGGCTATTCAGACAGTCAACTATAATTCCCTATTCACTGAACTGATATATTACTAAAAGACTGTGGCGCTTTAGTGCTAAATATCTAGAAACTTAATATTACTAAATACTGAAAAAACTGTAGAAAGAAATCATATTATTTCGCTCTTCAAAAGTCAGCAGAGCTCTCACAGATTATGTCAAAGCTTCTCCCTCCCCTGCAGGTTTTTTCCCTGTAAGTGTTTTTCATGTATCAGAGAGACTAATTTTCTACTATTTATATGAGAAATAATTTAAGTAAATATTCAAGACAATTGGCTAAGGAAAATTCACTTCCCCTGTTTTACATTTCACATTTTCATGGAGAAAAATTATTTTTCTTTACAAAGAAGAAATACCCAAACTTTGAAGGTTGCATTCACTAATCTGTTATTCTGCCTTCATGTCAGAAACTTCTTAAGCTGTTTATTTTCTATAGCTTCCAAAGAATGGTAAATTTTTACAAGAAAACTACAACACAATATGCCAGAGTTGAGGGAATACCATTGTTTCCTATTCACAACAAACAAGCTTTTGCAATGATACCCTGGAAGAAGATTCACAGAGACAAAATTTGAGGTACATCACTTGCGACTCTTAAAGAAAGCCCCCTGAAAAGCTTTAGAGAAAGGGCCTTCAAGTTCTCGTGAAAGCATAAAAACTTTTTTAAAACAAAGGTTTCCCCATCATTTTTTAAAGAGTGCTTCCCCTCAAATCCTCTGAATAACACAGGAGTCTGTCAAGAAACTCCCCCTTGCCCTACTTGAGGTATGCTCTAATCACAGTCCATACTATTTCCCTGGAAAAAACAATAATAGATTATATAATACAAAACCAATAATAGATTATATAATATATCTAGTATCTTAGAAATGGGAACAGATCTTTGTGATCCATCAGAGATGTATCAGTCACAAGTCTTCAAATGTACTATAACGAGTAATTTCATTCATCCCAAAAATCTTTCAATAAATTGTTTTAAAAAGTAATGAGAATTTTTTAAACTCAAGGTTTTTCTCTAGGAGGTTTAAAAAAAATACTCATTGTTCATTATATTGCTTTGCACTCAAAAATCAAATACATAAATGTAAAAAATATCTTGATAAAAAGGTTGTATTTTTTCACCCCATACTTGTTTACTTCTAAGGAAGATCAGATGAATTCTGCTCCAACAGGTTATTTATCTCCACTGACAGAAGGTTAAACTGACTAGATTGGACCTGGAAAACTACATTTTAGATGTCTAAATACAGAGAAAATTTAAACCAGCCACAGAACTAGCTCCATAAGCTCCATAAGCTCCATAAACTGTAGTCATAAAAAACCCACAGTTAAACCTGTGAATTACAATATGGTTTTAAATACAGAAAACGATAAACAAAATAAGGACGTAACTGATGGACAAGCAAAGCAGATTCATTGAAACCTGCTATATTACTTCAGTAATAACTTCAGTATAGACCTTAAGGGACCGTTACTTCTCAGAAATGATACGTAATCTACTCTTCATGTAAGCTTAATGTCATGAGCTGGACGTTTTTAATTTTGTTAAACTATGCAGAATCAAATGGCTACTGATATGATATGGTTTCTGAGTAAGTATCATATTTTTGCTTCATTGATTGTGATTAATTTTTAGTATTAATGCCATACCTGTTCTTTCAGATGTAGCTGGAAAAAATTTAAAATATTTTCACATAAAATTCTTTATGACTTCAACTCTCTGCCTTAATCCACTTCACAGCTGAATAAAGAAGGGATAATTCTTGACCAAAAAAAAAAAAGCCCCAAAACTTCCCTTGACATTGTTCCCGTGCAGAACAATGACAATTACAAAGCTTCACTAAAGCTAAATAAAAAGGAACAGTGATTAAAAAGTATTCTAAGGACATACAGATACTTTTTACTATTATCACCTATATGTGAACATGCATCTAATTAAGGCATATACTGTTCTGACTCAGCAGTGCAAGCCAATTCTCATAACTTCACTGAAGTTGAGAGGAATCACCACTCCAGTGGTTTCAAAAGGGCCACTCACAAAATAAAGTTCCATACAAGTACAGAACAATTTCAAGCAGAAGAGTAACAAGATATTTTTACTTACAGAAGATATAGTGGATTCACAAGATCATAATTTAGATTTTCTAAAACTGCCTTACCATGGTGTAGTTGTGAGCCACCTTCATAAGCTCTGTGCATCCTTGTGCATCAGCAAATGCTCGTATTCCCAAACAGTTGGATGGGTGCAAAAGCTTCATTAGAAAATGGCAGCAAACCTCTACTACTTGTGGGAGCTGGAGGAGGCAGGCAGCTGCTAGAAGATTTTCAATGGTGTCTTCTTTCAATTCCAGGCAACCTAAAAAAAAAGAATTGATAACACATGCAAACTTCTTTATTTGGTATTTACAAAACATGCAGTATTAAAAGATATTTTGTAAATAAACCTAGCTCTAGATGAATAACTCTACAGAAAAAGTGAAGACAGGGAGTATTAGTCTCTATGACTCAACTCCTCAGTGAACTGAACATTACAGTATTAGAAACATTTGTTTTTAAACTACTACTAGTTCAACTGTATAAGAGGGATACAAATAAAGACTGTAAAGTCTGGAAAGGAAGCAAAGGCTTAGGAATACTGGTTTCATTTCTATAATAAGACTAAAATCTGAGTCAGTATCTGGATATCAACCAGGCTGTGATTTATTTTTTTTTTATTGAAATTGGTGGTAAAATATGCATTATCTTCAGTGGTACAGAGCAAAACTCACAGCCATTTATCTCCCTGTAAAGAATGAAATAACTAGCTAATGTAGTATAACTAAAACCATAAAAATATCTTCAAAATAGAGCTTAAAACTTTCAGACTTCATGTTGCTTATTTGTAATGTGACTTTGGGATTACTTTTATCTGAGTAATATATGGCAGGCCTCTCATAGCATATACTTATTCTAAAAGACTTTGTATTAGCTAAAAGAACATGGATGCATAATATTTATATTCCATTAATTAATACTTATATTGCACTTAATTTTGTAATTTCACAAGTCATTATCTTGCAGACTTATACACTTTTTAATAAATAAAAGTAAAATAGAACAAAATAAAAAATAATTTATTTTAGTGAGGAATAAGTGTCATTCTTGCCATCATGTTCCCCCCCAACCTGTCATTTTTAGGTTGTTTTTTTTTTTTACATTAGTATGTCTTACAAGTCTCTTACATCAATAACTTAAGGAACTATAAATTAGAGATCACAATTAGGCATGTCTTGGAGAACCAGAAAAAAGAATAAGAAATTAAAATGTTCAAAAAAAATATCAATTGTAAGAAACTAACAGTTCTGATTTTATTTTGCTGTGCTTGGAAAAATAATTTCAAACTCTAAGAGGATTAAGTGTATATTGATCTTTCTGTTCAAAGTAATAGAGTTCAACTGTTAGATAAACTCACTCCTTTCCCCCCACAAATTTTGTATTTGTTGTCACATAAAAAGAAATCTACAAATCTTAATAGTTCTATCACATGGCACTGAGCAGTTCTAAAATCCTCAACTTCACAACAGAATGCCATTGAAAAGAAAAGCTGCTTTGTATTGCAATACCAAACCCAAAATACAATAATCATAATACTGAAGATCTGACCTTTTCTCCTTCTTTCACTGTATCTGGAGCTTTTAATATACAATGGAAACTGGGAAGTTTACTATATTTAGTTATAATACATCCTTTTGCAAAGGTTAGAGCATCAGATCAGTATACAGCATAATTCAGTGGTTTTCCTCTGCTTATTTTTGTGCATCTATTAATGTCACGAGTTTCCCTTTATGTTATCTGACTTTTTCTCATGATTTCAGTCTACCACACATTTATGCAATGTGGTCAGAAGGCACACTCAGCAGTTGATTCTTGGCTGATTCATATATTTATCAATGACACTCCCACATTTGCTGCATGCTTGCAGGTAACCACTGGCTCAACACACTACTCATTATCTAGAATATAGTTCCACTGTGTCATGTGGAATCTTTCAAAAGATAGTTGTTTTCAGGTTAAAACTGATCAACCCAGTACCAGAAGGAAGAAAAATAAAAATGTGCAAAACAGCTGTGAAAAGCAGATTGACTGAGAAATGTGCTGATGGAAACAAAATTTAAAACCATGGAGTTTTAAATCTCCTTTTTTTATATGCTATGTATTTTTGAACAACAAGCTCAAAGAAGTCTCTGGCCCTACAAAGCTGATCCAGCTAATGTTTGCAGAATGATGTAAGGATTGAAAGAATCACCAGCCTTTAATGAAGAAAGGTAATAATGTCACAGCTTGGCATTTTATCACTAAATGTAGCCTGAGGAGAAGAACCCAAAGGAAATAGTCGGAGCCACATCAATCTGTTTATTTTCAAACTGAAGATATTTTCTGTTATCTGTAAAGAAAACTTAGGTACTAGTAAGCTTAAAATAAGTTTAAGACTATAAAAATTATTCTCTGTTTCATAAATTATGTATTTCTTTATGGAACCAACATGACCATTTTGAAGGAGATCCTTCACATTTTTATGGATGAGAGTGAAGTTTCTGCCTTACATATTGATCAAGGGAGGAAACATACAGTTGCTTCTGGGATACCTGGGTATATGAATATATTATAGGTTGACTTATTTTTAACTAAATTCAGAAACACCAATTTACTACTTAATATATCTGAGATAAGAGCTGGAAAATTACACTCAGCTTGAGCTAAAGAGGAGTTTACTCTGCTTCTTTCTTTCAGTACTGTCTTATCCTGCCTTTTTTGTTTTCTGCACAAACACGCTAAGAAGTAAGATAGGGCTCTCCAGGATCCCGTTTTTAGAAAGCATTAGTTTCAGTAGTAGGTAAGTATCTAATCCATCTAAATGCTTTCCAAGTCTTACTTATCTTAATTTTTAAATATCAAGACATCTTCACGATTTTGGTCACAAGGGCTGTATTCACTTTTTTCAGAAGGGTACTGTGATCTTTTTATACAAAGTTCTCTGGGATATCAAGTGTTTAGCATGGTCAAAGTTTGAAAAAAAAAGCTGCCAAGAGGCTCATTATATAATATTTCAATTCTTCAGACAGTTTCATATTGACAATTAGAAGATCCAAGCACCTATTAAAAAATGCTTAATAAGATATTCAAGGGGGCATTAATATTACTGCTTCTTCAGTTCACCTTCCCTTCATGTTTTTATGCAATAAGGAGTTTGCACAAGCACCTCAGGTGATGAAGTGTCTGGAAATGGTTTACATACTTTAAACAGTCTTTGGGTCCAATTCTGATGATCATTCTCTCTGCTACTGTCAAGTCCTGGTAATGACATAATGTGTAGTAATCACCTCTTACATCCATCCATGAATAGCAGCCAATGAAGAATACAATAAAAACTATTTTCCCTGTAGCAGAAGATTTTTCAGTCTCCAGCTGATTTCTGAATTGAATATTAAGGTTTGGATTTTGGCCTATGCCTTAAAAGATAAATGCCATACTTTTCATAAAAGTGAAGTTGTTTTCAGAAAAGAAAACATGACAGTATATTCACTTTGCAGAGGTATCTCCTGATAAAACTCTCATTTGTTTCCCATTAATTATTTGCTGCAAACCATGGTCATCAGATGCAAGGGAGACAGACAGCCACTCTATGCTTGATTGTGTTTATTTCCTTATAGTTTGACATTTAGCATCCATGAAAATTCAGAAAGGTGGCTCTTTTTTTTCCGGTAGATATTCAAATAAAAAAATAAACACTACCCCAAAAGGGAGTAGTCTCCTACACAAACAGATAGTGCAATTTAAATTGGGAAAAAAAAACTCAGGATCTGCCCACTCCTTATTATCAGACTATTCATCTTACATACTAGCAACCTAAACCTAAACCAAATACAAATTAACCCCAAAAGTATGTATAAACCAAAGATGTGTTTATTTGAGGGTGCTGATGAAATGCTTGATTTTTTTGCAGGCACTTTGGTATCAGACACCATAAATAAAAGACAAGTTAAACTATATGACTTAACTAGGAAAATTATTTTTTCCCAGGGGAAAAAAAAATTCCTAACAGAAAATTTTTCCTGTCCTGAACAACTTCAATTCCCCTCAATTTCAATCTAAATTGAGTCATCTAATTAGAAGAGATTGATTTTCTGTTCCTACATGTCTTCTTTAATCCCTGTGGATGAAATTCAACTATTGAACAGGACAACTTATTTTAACTCTCTTCACACAGAAGATTTAAAATTATTTTTAAAGTAATTTTCATTTATATTTCTATGAAATAATCTCTCAAAAAACATTTATAGTCAGGAAAGCATTCACTTGACATATGTTCACGGATATATGACTTTCGACTATTATCGGATACTTGATTACATTGCCAGTTATGGTGCTAGTTTTTGAACTCTTCACTACCAAACATGACTTCAAAATTATGGTAATTTGTAATTTCAAATAACAATTTTTATATGAAATTTATATTTAAGTATTCTTATATGTAAAAAAAAATCATAAATTATTCTGCAGCCATAAAAATATGTATTTTGCCAAAATGAAAAGGCCTCCATCACAGTAATATAAGAATTCTTATAAATTAAATAACTTCACACTTTTAAAAAACTGTACAATCATTTACAACCTAATATTGCTTCATCTTTGTTTGAATAAGCTGACTAAACTGGCATAATCATGTGGTCACTTGTGAGTACTGCTGAAGTCCACTGTATTTCAATGGCGTGGAAAATCACAACATTGCAGAGTGATAAGGCAATCCTATTAACAATTTAAATTCCCCCTGAGCAGGAACTTTCTTGCAAATTTCTGTCCGAAGATCAGAAAAGTATATTAGCCAAAACATGCCATGTGTGCTACCTTTTCATCTCCTGGTTTGAACAAAAAAAACAACACACCTCTGTCATATAACTGAAACGTCATGTTTTTAAAGAAAATTTGTCTGCTGACTTATAAATATCAGCTTTTTAGAAAGAGATATTAAGATGCTATTTTCTCCTTATGAAGCAGCTGCCATTCATGTTAGCTCACCTTAGATATTTGAACTTAGTCACTTGTAAGATACACATACAAATAACAGGAGTAAAAGCAATAAATAATTTTAGTTGTGTCGTAAGTCCTTTTTATAAATTGTGAAGAAAGATGTTAGTGCTCTAAAACACACCTGAAGATATGTTTTTTTTCCATTGGCTATAGAAAAATTGTTAAAATATTAATTTAATTGTTGGTATTATTTGCTAAAGGTTACTAGTTTGTACTTCTATAGATGATCAATATATTAATATGGGGGGGAAAGAAAAAAAATGGGGGGAAAAAAAAGAAAAAAAAAAGTCTCAAGGACAAAGGAGCTCAGCTTTCAGGTTTGAAGGAGAAGTATTTTATTCTCCACATCTGAGGCTAGTTCAGAACCAGGAATACTCACCTCTGCCAGAATAAGCTTCTCAACCTTTCAGGTGATGATTTGGCAGCTTGTGCTACGGTAGCACAGAGTAGCTCAAATCCACACTTAAAACCCAAAAGATTACAAAGACGGAGGCATCAATTGCCAACAAAAGATTTTTGCTTATGAGTCCACCTTACAGCCTAATGAAATCTGCTTTGCTTTGGGCTGGATTCCACTGATGGAAGAAGTGAATACTACAGTCACATTGTGTTCTGTGGGTATATTTCAGCATAGTCACTGTGTGATGGGCACAGAATAGAAAGGGAATGAAAGTATGTTTTACAATGCAGGGGCAGGAGCAGAGAAATGCATGAAAGGTAAGGACCTCTTTTGCAAACTGCCATTGTGATTTTCCTGAATTTTTTGCTTTCTTTTGTAACTGTGGATACACAGTAGGCAGCTGAGCTCAGCATAGTGGATATGGGTAAATGTCTCCACTGCAGGAACTCCAGAAAGAAGCACATAAAAGAGTTAGCCCATGTTATAGCAGCCCGCCTGATCACTTCACTGATGCTGTTTAGGCAAGAGCATGGCATGCACCAGATGACACCGCAGGGGGTTGGCACTCCACGCAAAGGAACCCTCTCGCTTTTCAGGCACATCCTATATTAATATTCAATGCTTGGTTTATTCCCTCTTTGGAGATTGAGAACTTTGAAAACAGCAAAGAATGGCTTTAAAAATGCACCTTGCAGTGCACTCAGTCTAATTGTTCTCCCCCTCAGTCACCGCTTCCCTGAGTCTGCCTAAGTTTATTCTTACTCTTTATCACTGCTCTTAGGAGTAGCAGGTTTCATCATCATACAAGGAGACAGTCAGTAGCTATCTCCCCATAAGAGACTCAATCATTCTGACTACTCAAAATTTATGGATATCCAGCTCAGAGCTCTTTTCCAAGCAATTCTCATATGTTGCATCAAAATAATGAGAAAACAGCTGGTTCCTAATACGTAATTGCAACTTTTGTCCCTTGATGAAGTAACCTGCATAAAAGGAACAGTAAAAGTTCATTTTATCGTGTAACTCCAGAAATGAGCAAAGACTTAATATTTCAGTGACAGGAATGGAAAACATCTGCTCCAGCTGGACACAAGATCCTCAGAGCAAAGGTTGCTAAAAAAAAAAAAAAAAAAGTAAGGAGGCAGTCAGTCTCTGCACCTGGTTAAACTAAGTGGGTCTGTGAAGATCTTTCCCACAGACCTGAATTACATGAAAGCCCACAGTTGTTTCAGAATCAGAAAGACCTTCAGTATAGGAAGGTATTTGATTCCAAGCAGGCTGACATCCACAGGTGGAGGAGGATGATAGTCTAATTCTACAGTTACAGTGAGGAACCTTGGAAGATTCTTGCACTGTACTGTATAGACAGTATAGTTCATAATTCAATCCAGGAATAATACTTAGTGTTGCACGGAGGCTTTGCTGATGCATAAATAAGAACATAATGAGGAAAGCTATATGAAAACGTGAATCTTGTTAACTGCACCTGCACTAGTAAGAAAGTTAACCAGAGCAAACGTACATATGATCTTGGAAGTGTAGTCAATGCACAACATCTGTGGACAGATAATCTGAGTGATGGCTTTGCAGATCATCAGATCACTATCACCTTCACACTTCCTAAATTGGAGCGACCCTGATAAACAAGGCTTCTGTGGATAATTGCAACTCTCTCTTTATTGACTCCTGAAAAGGAGTTTAAAGTATCAGCTCCTAGAAAAGAACCTCACAGGGGATCTTCCATATCCAGAAGTTAAGTTTATTCAAGGTGTACCACCATCTGGTGGTGGACTTTATAACTACTTTTCTGGACTCTCCATTACCCAGTGGCTAACAAAGTCTTCCAGGTCAATTCAATTACATTAACTTGTCCTTTTATCACTCATCCCAGAGTTCCTGGAATAATTGATCTCCCATCTGAAGTGCATAGAAATTCACAAGGGCTTATTCTATGAAAGTGCAAAGTCAACCATCAAGTACATGGCAAAGCAAATGTAGTGGGACAGCAGCAGGTAATAGTCTCCTACAAAAAGCGCTAGATGGATATGGTCCATGTTCACAGGGATCTCTGACATGATGCCACAGAACAGACAACTCTTGAACTTACTCAGCATGTCACAGAGGTAGAGGCAAAGACCTTCACGATATGCAGAGTATCAGGTGCCACTCTGGTTCTCAGTGTGACGAGTATCTCCTAGAGGGGAGTAGCCTTACACACAGTAAACAAGCTACCATCATCTAAGAGCCAAGGCTTGTTTGTCTGAGCAGATGCCTTTAGTAATACACATAGAGCCTTATATTATATCTATTCAATTAAGCTTGTCTGGGACTTCCCTCTAGCACTGGGGTTAACTGAAATGAAATGGCCTCAGTTGTACTCTAAATCGTCATCCTCCAAACCATGGCAGTCACATTCAAACTGCATGTTGAAGAATGATCCTGTGGCTGCAATAACCCCTGGACTGTATGAACACTCTAAATTGGCACAGGCCAAAACTATGCTAAGTATCATTCTCACTGTTTATTTGTATAGACAACTGAGTTTCAGCAATAACACACCCCACACCTCCCCAAAAAACCAAAACCAAAACCCAAACCTCCCTGGGATATTTAATTAAGAAAGCTTCTGTTCTGAAGGAACCTAAGGGCCTTGTGCTTAAAGGAAGTTTCTTTCTTGGTACATCCCTGCTGTCTGCCCTGTGTGTTATTAGATAAAATACTGACAAAGAAGACACTTGACAGTCCCCCAAATAAAATCTAATTAAAAGCTATGCAGTAGGGCTTGAACCTCTTCCATGTAGGATCCAGGCTCTATTTTTTTTCCAGATGTGTATAAATAAATCAAGGATTTTCTTTTTGTTTTCTATTAGTTAACTGATTTTTGCCTTTTCAGTTTCATTAACGGTATGAAAGCACCAGGCTATTCTTCTGATCGCTGTTAGGAACGCACGCTAATTAGACAGACCGATGCAGTCTAACGAAATCTATAGTAACTTCACAGTTCTGTTGTAACTTCAAAGGAAGGCTGCTAGAGTCACCAATGGCAGCAAACCACCAGAAGCTCAATCTCTGGTTCCAGTCCTATCTAAAACATTTAAGCATGATTGGAAATAATGAAAACTCAAGTTTAAGATCAAGAAAGAAGCATTACCTAAGAAAATGAGGTAGAGAAATACTCTTCTGCATTAATGCTTAACTTGAACTCTAAAAAGATCAAAGAATACATATCCATGTATCCCAGGGCACTAGGATCTGAATCCTAGATTTTCTCCTATCAGTCATCTTGCTGCTAGAAAAATTAAACATACTTTCTGCATAGCCATTGCACATAACTGTTGGCTTCAGATTTCCTCAGCTGGCTCACATGAAACATTTAACAGACATGCAAAAGAGGAAGCTTTCTTTCCTATCAAGTTATAGTTCTGTTATATCTCAGGTGAAACATTGTTTATTTTAATAAACCAATCAAATGCAGAAATGTGTGGATAGATTAAACATGTACCTTGTATTGAAGTTGCATATTTTTTACTGGTTGAATATATCATTCACAAAAAAAAAATAAATTGTTGTTTACCCTTGTGAATCTATGCAAACTACAAAAAGCACACAATGTTGATGCAGTGTTTCACTAATAAATCTACATCATATATATTAATTTGAATTACACAACTTGTAATTACATTCTAATTCAGTTTATATAATCAGAAAACTTTGGGCTTATTGCAGATAAAACAATATGCAGCCACTACCTTATTAATTTATTCACAAAACTGTTATTCAGTCATAATACTTACATATAAAACAAAAACTGCATCCAAATGAACTCCAAAGCCCATCTAACATAGAGTTTATAGTATGTATTTTTTACACATCTCAATTTTTTCAGCTTTAATAAAATTATGTTGTATAGGTACATCCATCACATTAACTTTATAATTAGACATACTGCCCCTTCACAGGAACTTTAACACCTTCTACTGCCTTTAAATCAATATTTTTTTGCAGTCTAATTTTCTGTCTTCCTGTTACTACTCTTAGATGGACAGTTGCCTTCACTTAGGAGCAGCTCTTATCGAGGCTGTACAGGACTTGACGCTCTACTGGTTACCATGTAATTCTACCTTGCCAATTATTTAGGACTCTATTTGTTTATACATGAGTGAACACAGTCCAGCTTCACAGTGTGTCATGACTCTGTCATCTATCTATTTAGGAGACACAGAGAGGACAATTTACCATTGTATGAAGCCTTTAATAATGTAATTAGGTACTGTGACTCCTTTATCTAACAGAGTAGTATTTTCTTTAAGAAGAAAAAAAAAAGTCCAAAAGTACTGCCTATTTTAAAAGATTTAAAAAGTAAAAAAAAAAAAAAAAAAAAAAAAAAAAAAAAAAAGTAAAGCAAGCAAAAAAACACCTTTGTATCTTACTTAAGCTTTTACCCAACTTTAGTCATAAGTATAGCCTCAAAAACATGACTGGTTTTATTTAATATGCTGATTAGATAGATGGCAAGTCTTCCTGAAATTGTTTAGAGTTTAAAATGTTTATTTTCCTTGCAAAGTAATATCCTGATTTCACACAACTGGCAAAGAGACAGTACACATCTTTTTTGGTTTGGTTTTTTTTTTTCATTCTCTTTTTCCCCCCTAACTTAAATTCACTAGTGTTGTTACCTGGCTACTTTTTCTTTGACTGTCATTGAGATATTATTTAGTTATTTTTTACATGGTATGCTTTTTTAAAGGCTCAGTATCTATACAAGAAATTGCTCTTGGTAATAAATGAACACAATGTCATCATGAAAATGGGACAACTTGAAAATAAATGTAACCTTTATTTTGTATGGTAGCAGAGAAGGATTTTTTAAAATGTTTGCATATGTATTTGATGTCTACATGTGATTTTTGTTTACATATCTATATCTTTCACATCTATATAGCTGAATAAAATTGTTTAGGACCTATTGTAATAGAAAACTTTTTGAATTATTAAATAAAAAAAAACAAATAAGGAAAATATACTACTTTTTCATTAGGTCAAAGAAGATTGAACAACTTCCCTTAAAAAATTAAAGCCTGAAATACACGGTTTGTTTAAAAGTTTTAAATCTAATGAAAAAACAACCAAGAGTGATAGAAAGGCTTATGGAAGCTAATATGATGGTAAAAAAATATTATCTTTAGCTCATGGGATAAAGGAATTCTGATTCTGTAATGGATCAGAAATCTGCTTTATCATAAATATAATTCAATTCCAATACAAAAGTTTTAAATAAACATAGAGAAATAGACTAATTTTGAAATAATTAAGATTTACTCACTTTCTTTTATAGTTTTAGCAAAACTATTTTATTTTATTTTTTTTTAAAAAGAAGATTTTTTAAAAAAAAAAAAAAAGATTGAGACCTGCAATGATGAACGAGTTTTCATGATTTCTTCTTTTTTTTTTTTTTAATTACTGAAAAAGGGAAGTAGCTTTCACACCCCATATTCTAAAATGCCTGGGAAAAGTACATTTGTAGTCAGAAATTACATATTTAAAGGAGATTATTATAATAAAACCTACTACCTTTAGAAAAGCTTCAAAATCACATTTACACCAAAAATATATTTTTACCCTTATATTTCTCTTTATAACTGAAATAAAAATATGCCAAATATGTTCTAACATAAAATTTTACCCCCCTAATAATATTTAGGAAGTTTCTGACCAGATTCAAAATGCATTGAGTTGCAGAACTGAAATGATAAAAATTCAACTATCTTACTAATGGCTTAGTTCGGTTTTGGTTTTGTTTTTTCTTCTCACTGAAGGCTTAGAATAACAAAAGACAATATCAAAGGGGTTGTCAAGCAGTGACCAACTTTTCCATGCTGGCCCAAACAAAGATGAATTATACTAAAGAAAGTCTAAGAATAGGTTATATATAGTGGTAATAAATGTTGATTTTGGAATGGATGAACATTACTCTCTGTGTTGCATAGCTTTATGGTTTTTAAGCTGTTAATGATATTAGTAAGTCATCTGCTAAATGGGGGATTGTTGTGTACAATAGCAAGAGATAAAGTAATGATTTGTACAAATGAGGGGAAAATGAATTATTATTTGTTATTTCCCACATAAGTAGAAACTATGAGAAAACAAACAAAATTATCATAGAGCAAATTTAGAAATACCAAAGGAAATAACATATTTTACAGAGTTTAACTCTCTACCACCATATGCTGTAGAGGCTGAAACTATACATGCTTTCAGAAGTATTAGACAAATTCACATTTGATCACTGACTACTGAAGTAGATGAAATTATGTTCCATAAAGCTGGAAGCTAGGAGGACATGCCAGCAAAATTATAACTATTCATATCATGCTACCAAATATCTACTATCAGATATTATTATTGGCAAGTCTCTGAGTTAATGCATTTATGATCTGGCCCAATACAGAGGCTCGTCTACCCACAGTTACAGAATGTGTTTAGAAAGGGGAAAAAGAAAGAACAGTTATTAATGACTTTTAAAAAGTAGAAAACATAAATTTGTTGTTTTGAACAAATTGTAGTTATCACTTATTTTAATGATTTAGAGGAAATGGCACTAAACAGCGACTTCAGAAATTCTATCCACAAAATCATGTTCTTTCAGAAGCATATGGGTGTTTCTGTAAGCACAGGTAAGAACTATTTTAATTAACAGGAGTTAAAAGGAAAAAATGAAGATACACAAAGCAATGTATAACTAGTTAGCAAACTAATATTATTCCCTTTTTTTGTACTGATGGATATAGCAGATGTTAACAACTCTCCATTCAGATAAATATACCTATCTTTCTTCAGGTCTCTGATGTATAAAACCTCCCCTTCACTAAACTTCAATTCTGGTATTTTGCAATGGTATTTCATTTTATTGCTGGAACTGAAGGGTCTGGTATTGGTACACAATACTCCTATCTATAGTAATATTTTCCATAGATATGCATATTTTACCCTTTTTGAACTATTTAATATGTATGATTCATAGTAAAAAATAAATAATTTCACTAGATCCTAAAAAATAAAACCTGACTGAATTACAGTTAATATAATGTGGAAATGGTTCCCCTTTTTAAATCACATTTTAAAATATTTGCAGTGTAATACTCCTAACTTCTAAGTTTTTGCAAACAAGACCATGTTCAGCTGTATTTTCCTGAAATGTTCAGTTGTCTCCAGGGAACTAGCGGACAGTTCCTGTCTCAAACAGCAGTAACTACATATGATTTTCTTTTCTTTTCTTTTTTTTTTTATCTCCTTGGGCTAAGAAGGTAGTGACAGGAAAAAGAAAAGGGAAGAAGAGTGAATAATTGCCCATTTGTCAAAATGGTTTGCTGTTCCTGGGGGAAAAGAATAAAGTGCTCAGACATGAGTTGCTGAAAAGCTTTTCACATATTGTGCAGTCAGTAATTGGAATTTGGCAGCCAAATTCTCCAGATATTCTGTCTAGACTATGTATGCTCCAGATTACAGATTGAAAGTCTGAACAGGAATTTCTGATGGCTGCTGCACTATTTCCTTTGCTTTTCAGTGTTCCTTTTGCACACATCCATGCAGCACAAAGAAGAAAGTGAACTGACTTAAAAGAAAAAGGTGTATGAAGTAGGCCAGTGGTAAATAAGGAATCAGAAGGCAAGAAAATATGTAAGAAACTATGAAGCTAGATAAATCATAAGAGATGGTGGAAAGGAAAGGGAAGAGAAAAAAATAAAGTTTGAGGGGACAGGTTTTGATCTGGCAAAAGACATGGGAAAACACAATGATTAACCAAGGAGCAAAGACTGTGTTTTATTTCAGTAAACTGAACAGGCTTGGGACCACGTTCTAAGAATTACCTGATCACCTGTGAGTTATCACTGAATTGTCCATAGCACGGTTGAATGCTCTTGCCCTCTGCACAAGGATGGCCTCATTCATGATGAGCCTGTGTATCCAGCCTATACCCAAGGTTTCTTAGAGAGATTGCTAACTGGATTTGGCTAAAACTGCCAAGATCAATATAGATAATTCCAGTGCCTGCAAATTTTCCCTTAGTACTGTTTAATTTACTATCATAACGTCAGCTAGGAAATTTAGGAGTTTGATAAGACATCTGATGCAGATAAAAGGAATAGAGATAGAAATAATCTAACATGAATTTAAAGAGGTAAGGACACAAGCTGAGAATAAATCAGAGTAAGATAGGACAAAGAACCTGATGGAACAGAAATGCAAGACAGAGTAATTAAAATCAGAATGGTCCATGGCATCCAATATGTGTTCTCTTGTAATGTGTAACATGGACTCATTACCTAAATCTCATCACTCTTTTCTTGACAGCAAGTATTTGTGAAATTTCCTTTTCAAGTATAAACTTAAGAAGGTATTTTTTACATCTTATTTGTTATCAAAATGGGTTAGAACTAAAAGGACAATGGTGGATTATCACTGCAAGTGAGAGAAATTAGAGACCTTTGTTACCACCTTAAGTTTCTAATTCTTCAAGGTGACATTATGATGGCACATAATGTTGCCATTTTTAAGGTCATTTGGGCTTTATGTGACAGTTTAAATGAAAGAACATTACAGATGCAAATTTGTATGAGGCAAATTAGAAAACACTGGAATTATATTACTTGTGCAGTTCTGTTTTCATCCATTTGTGAAGGCTGGTCCTTAATTACCTAACCACAAGAAGACACCTCCAAGTTTTCCACCTCATATGACAAACAGAGTATATCACATGACATAGACAAATCAAGGAGAGTAAAGTAGCTGAAAATCTTAATCTTTTGCAGAAAGTGGAAGGAGTTTTCTCTTTCTAGATTTTCATTACCTCACCCAGTCTCCAAAGTTCTTAGAGATAACTAATAAAGTTCTGAGATAGCTTCATTCATATTGAAAATGGTTAAGTACTTTTTTGCTTCCTTCTGTACCTTTTTTCTTAATCTACACTTAAATGATATCTTTTGTCGTCAATACTAACTGTGCTGTGTATTTTCATGTAATATTTTAGTGAAAACTGAGGCAAAAGAACCATGCAGTACCTCAGTATTTCCACAATTTTGTTCCCCAGGGAACAACACTGTCCCTCATCTTCCTCTTACCTCTTCTTCCTCTTATCTTCCTCTTACAGAATGATTTAATGTTACAAGTAAGGTCTTTTGCTATTCTGCACCAAGGTAGTCTTGATTTTGCCCCGGTATTCCTGTTCCATTCATTCTGGATGATGTACATTCCTGGACGGCAAAACCACAGCTGAAGGGAGTACGCACTACCCTTTGAACATGTAGAGTACTATATAAGTGAAGATGGTCTGACATTCCTAGAACCTAAATTTCACAAGCGTTATTCTCAAAAAGAGTTTTTAATTTAAATTATGTTTACTTGCAGTTTTTATTTCCTCTTAAGATGGTAAACTTATTATATCATAAAATAAACAGCACATATCCTGAATAAATGTATCCAAGCAAAGAGCATCTTATGATTAAATTAATATATATGTATTTAAAGAGGATTAAAACTGCAGGATATGGGCTATCTATTTGACATTGAAGCTAAATTAAAATATTCAAAGAAAAATAATGACAAAATATTGTTAATTTAAACAATATAAGGATGTCTTTTAGGAAACAGAAATAGAAAACAGCATATATTTTATACTTACATGATTCATAGGCAAGGGGAGACAAATTCAGACTACAAATCTTGTTATTGGAATTACCTCTCTTTTAATTACTTTATTTTGTAACTTTAGTATTCTTTCATAGTAATGCACTTCAGAGACATTGTGCATAGCAGCTTGTTTAAGAAGGATAAAACCCAAATCTATTATGCATTAAAATGTAATAACTATTCAAAAGGAAGTTCTGAGTTACTAACTCTGAGTTATGAGTCATCCATAAACTTACATTACACAACGGAGTGCCTGCCTATAACAGGAAATGAAAGTGACAATGCCCGACTCAAATATTTTATTATTTAAAATTTGTAAAGATTTATGTAATTATTTAAACTGAAATTTGACTAAGGCAGCAATGTAGGGCTATTCTTCAAAAAATACAGCTGTTCATTCAATGATCTCATGTAATCTGAATCACGTGCACAAGGCATGCTTTTTAAGTATTAGAAAACCAAGAAAACTATATAATTTTCTAGACTGCCCTCTTGTACTTACCAAGCCTGAAATATTTAACATCTTGGAGATAATAGATAACTATCTGAATTCAGCCCTAGAAATGGTAAATAAGTGCTTTGATTAGTTAATATTAAAAATAAAAATATTTAGAAAATAAATATAATTCATTGCCTTGTAGCAAATAAAACTATCAACATCTTTCTCTATAGGAAGTATAATGTATGTGGTACAATACCTGTGTATGCAAACTGAACAAGATCCCAGAGTGCATTGGGGTCTATGCCTTCCATTTTGATCTCTTCTTGCTTGGCTTCACAAACATCACTTGTAAACATGGCAGCAAAGTAGTCAGAAACAGAACTGAGGACAAGTCTGCAAAAAAGTTAGAAACTGGTGTCATCTACTTTGATATACATATTAGAAAATTTATACATAAAAACCACCCAAACCAAACATTTTAAAAAATATTTTCATAGTAATTATGCATTACCTACAAATTACCAGAAACAATATATTATTAATGCATGTAGGCAGCAAAATACAGCATGACATTTAATTCTAATTTTTTTTTTTGCTCCCTGTGATATGAACTAAGTGGCACATTAGTATATGGACAGACATAGAAATTAGCACTCAGTCTTTCTGATAATTTTCCAGTCATAAGAAGTCACCAGTATCAAAGACAACTTATTAGTGAAACATATTTCATATTCCAGAGGTACTCTTCATTGTTCTTAAAGGACTATTTTTTATAAAAATTACTGACAGCATGTAACTACACAATCCTTCAACCTTCATTAAATCTGTTTGTAGCTTAACCTGCTATTCACTAAAAAAAAAAATAATAATAAAAAAAATCATTGTGTAATGCAATGTTTTTGTGAAGAAACATTTGCATAGGAAAAAAAAGTCGAAATTCTTATAAAATGTGCATGGTTTGTTTGGGGCGTCTGATTTAGATAAATCGAAACCACAGCAAGTACCAGGTATGATTGTCATTACCAGGGCCTTAAGCTAAGACATTCTTCTAAATACCATCTACAGTAATATTATTATTTTGTGAGGCATGAATACTCACATATGATCTTCAGCTAGAAATGTGTTACAGCTATAAATAGTGCACCACATGGTTCCGTAAAAGATGGTCACATTTCTGGCTTAATTTGAAAACATAATATAGAAGCACATTGATAAAAGATACAAGAATCACAACTGAAGAACTTGGAAACCATGTAGACATTTGTATATAGTTAACTATTATGTCCAAGAGGAAAAAAAAAAAAAATTCTGAAGAATAACAAGCTATCTCTTATCAGCCAGTGTGGTAATTGATTGCATTTGCTCTCTTATTTCATCCCAGTTGAAAAGTAAGATATGACAGCTTGAATTGGCTTCATAATTTTACAGCGCTTTAAGCTAACATATTTTACCTGCAAGTAGGGCAGCTTGAGAACATATATATGATCTTTACTCTGACTCAGATGACGGGCAATGACTAATTAGGTGTAGTAGTTTTATCCTTTCTCATGTTGTGTTCAGCTCTTGTAATCATGAACTTTAGAAGTAAAGATCCTAACTCATAACAGTTCCTACTTATATTCATGTAATTAATAAAAAAAGATGAGTGCAAAAAGATTAATTTTGAAATATACTTTTTTGCTATTCCAGGGACTCCTAATTCACTATTTATTTATTTATTTATTTATTTTCACCACCGAAGAACATTTACTTCTGTGTTTGCTTATTTATGTTGTGGTTTAACCCAGAAGGCAGATGAACACCACACAGCCAGTTGCTCACTCTCCCTTCCCCCACTGAAATGGGGGAGTGAATTGGAAAAAAACCCATGTCTTGAGATAAAGACAGTTTAATAAAAGAAAATAATAACAATAATAATGGTAATAGAACATACAGAATATACAAAACAAGTGATACACAACTCAATTGCTTATCACCCTCTGACTGATGCCCAGCCCGTCCTGACAACGATCACTCTCCCCCCAGCCAACTCCCCCGAGCATGACATCATATGGTCTGGAATAGCCTTTTGGCCAGTTTGGGTCAGCTGTCCTGGCTGTCATCCCTCCCAGCTTCTTGTGTACCTGGAAGATCAGGGGAAGCTGAAAAGTCCTTGACCATTCTAGGCACTACTTAGCAACAACTAAACCATCAGTGTGTTATCGACATTATTTTCATACTAAATCCAAAACACAGCACTATGCCAGCTACTAGGAAGAAAATTAACTCTATCCCAGCTGAAACCAGTACGATTTACTATCTTAACTGAGTATCACAAGTGTGTATTTAGTCAATCAAGAAAACCATACAATTCTGGATAACTAAAAATCTTATAACCCTTCTTCAAATACTTTTTCTGTCCACTTAGAAATAAACTAATTGATTCACTGTTACTAGATGCTTGATTAAAAAAAAATCATAGCAAAAACGAAAAAAACATGACAAATTGATGATTTTCTATGAGTTGCAATCTCTCACAGCAAGTAGAGATGTAATTTAGGTCTGTGACTGAGATTTCCATTTGAGAGCATTTCACATCATCTGTTGCTTCAAATTTATTAACCACCATTTAAATTCAACTATGAGTCTTCAACTTGGTCACTTGCTAAAAGCAAAGTCAAACCCCTTTCCTGCATGAAAACCAATGGAAAAATTAATGAACAGAAACCAGTTAATGATAAATTGAAATATTTTTAAACAGTAGTATCTTAAATTTATAATTTATATAATTTATGTTCAGACATTATTATATAATCTTCTTGTATATATATTTTTAACTCAAAGATAATAAAATTGGGGGGGGGGCAGTAAATAATTAACAGAAGGATTAGATCTCTTTCACAAACTTCTACAAAAATCTGTGTTTTTCCACAATTTGTCTCATGGTTTATTATGAGGTGAGGAAATTCAAAGCAGCTATCTAATGGAGTCCAGCTGCAAATGAGCATTCAGTCTACAGGACCAGACATCATCCAGTGCAAAGTGAAAAACCATGAAAAATATATAATACAGATGTCAAGTCCTTAGCACTACCCATTTTACTTACAGGATTATGCCTTCTGGTGTGTGCCACCTGTTAAAGAAGATGGCTTAAGTGAGCAGAAAGGTTCTGTGAAGTAGCAGCTCACCTAAGCAAGCAAGACAAGGTTTTGAACAGTGACAAAAATTTTTTTTACATCCCTTATGTTAATCAATAGTCAATAGAAATAATGAATCAGCTATTTCATCAATTGAATATAACCAAAAAGTTATATTGTTGTGCCTGATTTCAAGACACAAACTTTTACCTTGGGAAGGGCTTCACAGGCTAAATTGAAGTGAAAGGAACTTGTTAATTATACTTAGTTCTGAAAGGTGACACCTTTTGTAAATTTTAATTGTGTTCCAGTGTTGAGACAGAAATGAAAAGTGAGGAATCAAAGGGATCAATTAATTTGTAATGATCTGCTGCTTTTTGTAGCTCAGAAAGCTCCAAACAGCTCTAAATCTTGGTTTAAAGGCATGTTGAACTCTTCATTAAGAAAGGTCGGGTGTCTCAGGATGTCACCTTTTTTCAACTACTGATCTGGCAGTGAAAATACACAATAAACACTTTCATCCTTGAGAATCATAGCAGGTAAGTCATAGCTAAAAATGAGTTTGTGGACCCAGAAAGAGTTTCTCCAGATGAAGGGACTTCTCTACCTTTACTACAACTAAATTCAGCCTGATGTATTTCTGGTTTCTTTTATAATATAGAATATAACTGATTCCTGTTGTGCCTTTTTTATCCCATGATACAGATTTTATTTCCTTTTAATATAGAATATTTCCTTGCAATTTTCACAACTGTTTTCACATACACTTTTGATACAGAATTCCCTTAACATTGTTGGTGCATTTAGTAATTAAAAGAAGCAAGCAATAAAAAAAGAAACAAACCTTGATCACTTTTATACTCTTTAAGCAAGCTCTATCGATATTTTACTGCCAACTGAGTAGAATCTCAGATGTTACTTGGACTGAAAACTCATAGGCATGATACAGCTGTTTTCCCCACATATGATGCTGGTTCATATAGGAGCTGAATGTTCATTGCTTTTAAATGTGATTAGCTGTTCTGCAGAGGACACCAGCTGACACTGGGTGTCTTCACTGGTAGTGGTGCTCTACAGTTCTTCTTACAACAGACATTTACTATGCATGGCTTTGTGATTTCCTAAATTTTAGGGCTTGCACAACATATACTAAGGTATATCCATGCACTCACTTGAAAAAAAATCAGGAAAAGAAGGAAGCAGACACTGGGTGTCACTTACAGAACCATTTTGGCAGTACAATCAAGACTGCCATATTTTCTGAGTAAAACAACAAAGGAGCAAGCTGTGGAACAGATAAACTGTTTTGGATTTCACAAGGTAGTGATTACCTTTCCCGATGACTGTGGTATTCTCCCTCACCAGCTTACCAAATACAGAAAAAGCTATAAGAGCTTTGGAAAAAATATAGCTAACAGTAAATTTAATCTAGTACACAGACTATTTCCTGCTCAGTACTGAAGATCCTTAGAAAAAACTATGTCCAGACACCAATAATTATTTTTTTGAGACCAAATATTGACAATCAACTTTAAATTGGCATCTCCTATCTCAGAATTCTGATCTGTGGCTAATTGGGATCACCCACTTTCATGTTGTCTGTAATTCAGAATCAGATATGCCATGTCTTTTCCTTTTTTTATCACTCAGCCTTTCCCACGCACACTTTTTCAATTGGCTTAAATACACATGAAGTAGAATATAGTATAATTTTCAACTCAGCTTCAGGAATACAGCACAAACCCAATCTTCTTGCTCTGTACTCCCTAATGGACTGTGCAAAACTAAGTAAAGAGTGTTTGCTGTAAAAGCTACTGGCACCTTGAGGAATTTTGCTTGTCAAAACTTCCATTTTGTGTTTTATTCATGGTAATTTATTTGTTTTGCAACATTTTCTTTTTTTTTTTTCTTAATCTATTGATTATGTTCTTAGACTCTATTTCACTTTACTTAAGATCAACATTAAACTCGTAATATCCACTCCCTATTGAAAAATTTGCCACTACATGTTCCTTCTACCTTCACCTGTCATCTAGTCAGCATTTCAAATCTAGAGTTCTTTACCATCTACCTTTCTTCCTTTTCAGTCAGGACACTGAAATGTTAATTTCAGCTTGTCAGTGCTATAACTGCTTCATTCTTCTGAATTTGTAAGTATATAAAAAAAGCCATGAGATGATACATCATAAATTATTCTTGTCCGTAAAATTCTAACAAGATTCTCTAATCACATTGTATATCTTGTCTCTAGGAAGAGAACAAAAAAAATTCCATTGACCACTTATATATTGCAAGCTTTTCCTTTAGTTTGTATCAACAGACATTTTTAACAGTCTGTTTTCCTCCCTTTCTTGTGGACTAGAGAGCCACTTCTCATTCCATTGACTAACTTGAGGATCAGAGACATTTGCAGGAATTTCCAAGGTTCACATTTTGTCTATTCTCTTCTCAAAACTAAACTGTACTCAGTCTCTATGGAACAACAATATACTCAGGGGAGGTATAATGTATTAAATAGTAGGGAGGTACCACCTCCAGTTTGGAAGACCCTGATACACAATTGACCAGTGGGTGGTGAATTGTTTATGCTGGCTATGTATCAAGATGTGGAACTCAAAAACTCCTTTTGGTAAAAGAATACTGGGAACTAATAAAGCATTTTTACTCTTTTTTATTGCATGTGAAGAGTATGTACAGCCAATCATTGCCTAATCTGCACATTGTCTCTGGTTTGCTCATGAGCAACTTTTTCCTTCATGAATCTGAGTTTTCCTCTAGTCTCAGATTTGCTTGCCAACAAACTGTCAGCTACTTTGATTTCCTAAATTGTCATTACTTGTTCCTTCAAAGCAGAAATGATTTACTTTTTTGGAGTCAACAAGCAAAGGAAAAATGTACTATCTTAGGGCAAGGAAGAAAACATGGTATATCTAATACATGTTATCCCATTGCAAGCCATGAGAGTATTGAAGATTAAACAAAAGTTAGAAAGAAAAACTGATGAACTGTCAGTTCTAACTTTATAGAATGACTAGATGATGAAACAGGTAACTGTAGGTTCTGAGTGAATAATAGATCTCAGTTAGTAGTGACAAAACGCTCAGACTACTTATCAGTCATCTGAACAGTATACAAAAGCAACTAAGTCTCAAAAGTAATATGCATTCAACTGTCTTCTCAAAAATGTTTTGTGTGAATCATTCCACTGTTCATTGAAAATGAATTTTTATTTCTTTCAGAATTCAGAGCTTAAAATGTCTTCAACTTTTCGTATTTATGAATGCATATATATGAGTGTATATACATATATGCACACTTTGACATTTGTATCTGTCAAATTGAAAAACATATATATTTTACAGAGAAAAAAGGAAATAAAAAAACCTGCCAAAACTCATGTGGCAAAATTTGAAATATTGCATATTTTTTCCTCAGTCTTTGTAAATGAAAGCTGTTCCTGTGCAGTTAACAAACTGGAGATAATCTTAGAGTTAATTTGGGATTCAGCAGCCACTCAGAATCATTATCACAGTGCAATCATCTTGCTAATAATTCAGCGGCATCAGATTAGCTCATTAACATATTAGAAATTCACATTTATTGGGTAAAGAAGTAATCAGTGAGTATATAACAGTTAAATTAATGTGAATTGTCTCATGGTTCCCATCATAACTGTTAATATCGACAGTCTGGTCTGTGTGCTTACCTCATTTTGGAGAAAAATGGAACAGAACTACATGATAACCTTTTTTTTTTCCCTGACCATCTGTGTAATATTTATAAACTAACCTATTTGCAAAGGCAATTTCCTCTAGAACCACTACATAACAATAATAAAAAATCTCAAACAAGAAACCAAAATAAGCTCCCCAAACCCATAGACAGGTAGACGGAATTTTGAAGAGAATCAATTAAGCCTGAAACCAGAAAGTTTCCTTTTTGTCTTTACTCAGTTTTCTTCCATTTTAATATCTTACACAACACGTAGCTACAAGTATAAGTGATACCAGTAATCTACACTAAGTGATGTTCCCTCTTTGCCCTGAGGACCATGCCTTTTGAGTTTACATTCTCTTATTTGTTTCTTCTTCTTTTAATTCTTTCATTGTCTCCCAGACATTTAAGTGTAAATACAACAAGTGACTCCTTATCTCTTCCACAGTACAAACATAATTTTTCATCTCATTACATTTCTTAAGTTGCCACAATGTTTTTAGGAATGTTACACAAATATGACATCATCATTTCCACCAAAAACACAATGTCTACCATAGCTTTAGTTTTTTCTAGAGACCACAAGTAATGCACGTCACAGTTGCCAGATTTGATAATGAAGTCTATTGTCCAAAAGACTTTGCGAGTGTCTGTGTCCTTGTGTCAGTTTTGAAGATATCTGCTGTTTCAGACAGTATTTTGAACTCTATTCTGTTTTGAACCAGTAGAAAGATGAAATAAAAAGAGAAGACAGAAATATTAATCTAAGCAATTTCTCAACATTTGGGAATGGGCAGGAGAGGCAAAATGTCATAGTGATGAAGATAAAAGCTGATGAAGATCCATTATGATGCAAATGCAGAGCTCTATTTTTCTCTAGAAGAAAAACCACATATTCAGATATAGCATACATATTTGAATGTAGAAAACACAATCAACTGTGATCCTCTATTTGCAGGCTTAATGATTTTATTTACTCATTGCAACTCCACAAGGAAAAGGGGAAAAAAGCTTGCAGGAGAAGGAAACGTTCAGTTTCAGCTCCTCTGAGCTATCAGGAGAAATGTTACAAGCACAGATAATAAGTTTGATGCAAGTACAGAGATAGATCTGTGAAGTCATTAGAATAAGTGACTGCTAAAGTATCTAATTTTTTTAAGGTCTATTTGTCATCCTTTGTACAAAATGCTACAACAGAGAATCATTATTAATTTATCTTCACAACTCACACCTCCATAAGGCTCAGTTTGGTCAAATCCTTCCCTGTGATCTTCAACACTTTTTTTGATGGCAGGCTGTCAGGTCTTGCTGACCCAAGTTATTCTTGTATGGCTTCCTTTGTCACATTCTGTCATTGACCTGATTTTGCTTGTTTGCTTGTTTGGGGTTTTTTTTCTATATCATTTAGCCTCCCCTCTTTTTCTTTCTTTTTTTTTTTTTTTTTTTGAATTTGAAAGGGGAATCAATCCCCTAAGCATAGATGTCAAGTGCCAGTTTCAGAGATCTTGGAGTATCTGATTCATCAGCATGGCCTGGCACAGACCTATGAAAACCTTGCACCCTTCTGGGCCACATGATGAAAGTGAGGCAGGGTACTCCAAGGCATCTTAGGACATACTAGGCAGCTGAACATTGCTTTTTACTTCCTTCCTAAGACACTTGATGCTTTTTTCGTTCACCCTTCAAAGTCCATTTCAGTTATTGCACCTACTTCCACTCCATAAAGTAATACTATTAGTACTCTGGTAATAGAATCATAGAATATCTCAAGTTGGAAGGGACCCATAAGGATCATCAAGTCCAACTCCCTGCTCGTCACAGGACTACCTAAAAATAAACCATATAACTAAGAGCGTCATCCGGATGCTCCTTGAACTCTGACAGGCTTGGTGCCATGATCCCTTCCCTGGGGAGTCTGCTCCAGTGACTGACCACATTCCTAGTGAAGAACCTTTTCCTAATGTCCAGTCTGAACTTCCCATGATGTAGTGTCATTCCATTTCCTCGTGTCCTATCACTGGTCATCAGAGAGAGAAGATCAGCACCTTCCCCTTTGCTGTCCCCCTGGACACACTTAAATAGTTTGATGTCCTTCTTATAATAAGGCACCCAAAACTGCACACAGTACTTGAGGTGGGGCTGAACCAGTGCAGGGTAGAATGGGACAATCACCTCCCTCGACTGGCCAGCTACACTGTGCTTGTTGCACCCCAGGACACAGTTGGCCCTTGTCGCTGTCAAGGCACACTGTTGATTCATACTCAACTTGCCATCAACCCAAAACGCCAGATCTCTTTCCGCAGGGCTGGTCTTCAGCCTCTTATCCCCAAATCTGTATGTATAACCAGGATTACCCCATCCCAGGTGGAGAATCTGGTACTTGCTCTTGTTAAACTTCATATGGCTGGTGATTACCCAGCTCTCCAGTCTATCCAGATCTTTCCATAAAGCCTCTCTACTCTTGAGGGAGGTAGCTCCTCCTAGTTTAGTATCATCAGCAAACTTACTTAAAGTATATTTAATTTCTGCATCCAGATCATTTATAAAAACATTAAAGAGCACTGACCCTCAAATTGACCCCTGGGGAACCCCACTGGTGACTATCCACCAGCCTGATGGAACTCTATTTACTATAATTCTTTGAGCATATTCAAAAAAGGGTAAGAAATGCTGTGCAACAGCTGCTGTGAGAGATGAATGAGAAAATGTGAGAGGAACAGCCCTGAAGACAGCAAGGTGAGAGAAGGAGGGACAGGAGGTGCTCTAGGCACACCAGGGCAGAGATTCAGTCCATGCTGAAGCAAGCTGTCCCTCTGCAGCCCTTGGAAGACCACACTGGAGCAGATACGCACCCTGTAGCCTGTGGAGGCTCCCATGCTGTAGCAGGTGGATGTGCCCTGAAAAAAGTTGCCGCCCATGAAGAGCCAGTGCTGGAGCAGGTTCCTGACAGGAGGCTTTCTGGCAGGACCTGTGGCTCACAGGGGACCCACACTGGAGCAGCCCATTCTTGAAGGACTGCACCCAGTGGGAAGGACCCACACTGAAGGACCATCTCCTGTGGGAGAGAACCTGTGCTGAAGCAGGGGAAGAGTGTGAGGAGGAAGGAGCAGCTGAGACATGTGATGAACTGACCACAACACCCATTCCTCGTCCCCCTGCATCACTCAGGGGGAGGAGGTAGAAGAGTCAGGAGTGAAGCTGAGCCTGAAAAGAAGGGAGGGGTGGGGGGAAGGTGTTTCTAGTTTTGTTTTTATTTCTAACTATCCTACTGTGTTATTAACTGGCATTACATTAATTTCCCCCAAGTCAAGTCTTTTTTGCCCATGGTAATTGGTGAGTGACCTCCCTCTCCTTATCTTGACCCATGAACTTTTCCATCTTGTTTTCTCCCCTTGTCCTGCTGAGGAGGGGGAGTGATAAAATGGCTTTGGTGGGTACCTGGCAACCAGCCAAACTCAGCACACCACAATCAGACACAAGTGATCAGGTAACTTAAGCTATAGATCTCCATTGATTACAATGAGAATAGATATATGGCCATACCAAAACCAAAACTCAGCTGCATAACCAACTTCAGATTCTCAGAAACTATCTTCAAAACTCAAATCCTATTTCTGCACATGCAAAATATTTAACTGGTACATACCCCATTATGTGAACTTAAGATCTTTCATGTCTGAAAAAGGTACAAATACAACCAGAGGAGTTCCTTGTGGAGATCACAGAAATTCCTTTGAAAATATTAATCTCATTCTCAGAATCAGGCAATTTACTTTATCTATTACTCCTTCTTAACAAAAAAAGAAAATCAATCAGAGTTACTATTAAAAATTTATCTAAATTGCCTTGCTGTTTTCCCTCTGATTCTGTTGTTGTTGTTCTGTCTCAACCATATTACTCGAATAATTTGGTTTTAAACTCATGGATGGTAGGTTGTGTTAAACACCACAGTTCAGATGCAAGGTTTGAATCAAGAAGTTCCTCAAATCCTAATTACAGATATCTGGGACACAGGGCAGCTGTACTGCTTATACTGTGCACTTTCCACAAGCATCTGTTACTAACTAATGCAAGATCAGTCTTAGGACTCTGTAGTGTGCATTCTGCTTCTTTCACCCCCTGCCTTTAAACTGTCTTTCCTTCTCTGCCTCGTTCTTTATCCTTTCATCTCACCTTTCAGCTTAACTTTCTCCACTTTTTTCATTTTATTAATACTGTTTTTTTCTTAAACCTCACCTCTTTATAGTAGCTTTCAAAATACATTTTAAAAGATAGCCCCTGTCCTTAGAGAACTAAAAAAAGGGGAACATAAATTACAGTTTGTTGAAAAAGTTTTATTAAATTTATCAGGATGTGTGGTGGGTTGACCCTGGCTGGATGCCAGGTGCTCACCAATCTGCTCTGTCTCTCCTCCTCCTCAGCTGGATAGGGGAGGAAAGAAAAACAACCCAAAAGGCTCATGGGTCAAGATAAGGACAGGGATATCACTCACCAATTACCATAATGGGCAAAACAGACTTGACTTGGGGACTTGACTCGGGGACTTGACTCCCTTCTTCCTGGGCTCAACTTCACTCCCAGTTTTCTCCACCCATTATCTCCAAGTGGCACAGGGGGATGGGGAATGAGGGTTGTGGTCATAGAATCATAGAAACATAGAATAATTTGGTTGGAAAAGACCTTTAAGATCATCGAGCCCAAATGTACCTGTCCACTACTAAACCATGTCTCTAAGCACCTCGTCCACCCATCTTTTAAATACCTCCAGGGATGGGGACTTGACAACATCCCTGGGTAGCCTGTTCAAGTGCCTGAGAAACGTTTCAGTGAAGAATTTTTTCCTATTTTCCCACCTAAATCTCTCCTGGTGCAACTTGAGGCCATCTCCTCTTGTCCTACCTCTTGTTACTCGGGAATAGAGACTGACAGCCACCTCACTATAACCTCCTTTCAGGTAGTTGTAGAGAGTGATAAGGTCTCCCTTCAGCCTCCTCTTCTCCAGGCTAAACAACCTCAGTTCCCTCAGATGCTCCTCATGAGACTTGTGCTCCAGACCCTTCACCAGCTTCATTGCCCTTCTCTGGACATGCTCCAGCAATTCAATGTCCTTCCTGTAGCGAGGGGCCTAAAGCTGAATACAATATTCGAGGTGAAGCCTCACCAATGCCAAGTACAGAGGAGGGATGGCTTCCCTGGTCCTGCTGTTCACACTATTTCTGATACAAGTCAGGATGCCGTTGACCTTCTTGGCCACCTGTGTACACTGCTGGCTCATATTCAGTCAGCTGTCAACCAGTACCCTCAGATCGCTCTCTGCCAGGCAGCTTTCCAGCCACTCATCCCAAGTGACTCATTCCAGTCACTTCATCACATGTTGTCTCTGCCACTCCTTCCTCCTTAGGAGGAGGACTCCTCACATTCTTCCCCTGCTCCAGTGTGGGGTCCCTCTCACTGGAGACAGTCCTCCACAAACTTCTCCAGTGTGGGTCCTTCCCATGGGCTACAGTTCTCCCTGAGCTGCTCCAGCGTGGGTCCCTTCCACGGGGTGCAGTCCTTCAGAAACAGACTGCTCCAGCATGGATCCCCTACAAGGTCACAAGTCCTGCCAGCAAACCTGCTCCCGTGTGGGCTCCTCTCTCCATGGGGTCGCAGGTCCTGCCAGGAGCCTGCTCCTGTGTGGGTTTCCCACAGGGTTACAGCCTCCTTCTGACATCCACCTGCTCTGGTGTGGGGTCCTCCGTGGGCTGCAGGTGGCTATTTGCTCCACCAATAACATCCATGGGCTGCAGGGGGACATCCTGCTTTCACCATGGTCTTCACCACAGGCTGCAGAGAAATCTGCTCCAGTGCCTGGAGCACCTCCTCTCCCTCCTGCTGCACTGACCTGGATGATTGCAGAGTTGTTTCTCTCATATATTCTCAGTCCTCTCTTCTGGCTGTTGCTGTGCAGCAGTTTTTCTCCCCGCCTTCTTAAATATGTTATCACAGAGGTGCTACCAACATGTCTGATGGGGCTCAGCCTTGGCCAGTGGTGGGTCTGTCTTGGAGCCAGCTGGCATTGGCTCTATTGGACTCAAGGGAAGCTTCTAGCAGCTTCTGACAGAAGCCACTCCTTTAACCCTTCCACTACCAAAACCTTGCCACACAAACTCAATACAGGATGATAACAAATAAAAGCTGTACTACTTCAGAGCTGAACACCCTAAAAAGGCTTCAGTTGAATTTATTTCAGTATTTACAATCAAAAATTTAAATTTTCTGTTGAAAAAAAGTTTTCACTTTTTATCCAAACAGTTGTAGGAAGACTTGAGTAGCCATAAAAAAGTATTTCTTTTTTTATATGTAAGTGGTAATTTTCTACTCATTCTGTGCTACCTTTTCCACGATAGTAAGAAACCCCCCTGATTGCTGAGCATTGGAAAGAACACAAATGCCTATGTTCCTTTGATATTAAGTGAAAACAATAAATAAAGAACCCAGATTTCTCATTATAAACTTAGCTATACTTGACAATGTTAAAACAACAACAAAATCAGATTTCTTGGGTTTTTTTCATTCTCAGTCTTGGGTTCTCACCAAACGCAATGAAAGTCAGAATTACATTAGCATTACAGGTATTGCATTTAAAAATGGTGCAATTCAAATTATTTGCCTTCACTCAAAACAACCAAATTATTTGTGGCAAAACCATATTTTTCATTTCACATTGACCCATGGGATTATTGCTTGATTAAGAGTTTTCTTTTACCTTGGAAGTAATTGCTGCTTTGATCATCTCACTATAGTTCTGAATAACATTTACGTCCATGTTTTTGTGTTTCAGATGAAATTTATTAGCTGTAGACAAGTTAGATTTCTAGATACAACTGCATTTGGCTGATTGCAACCTGGATAGAAGGGTCAATCAAAAGTGGGTTGGTTTTATTCATTTGTTTTGTAACAGCAATGCCTGAGTTCCTTCTATTCCAGGCACTGTAAAGTCACAATATGATTCTTGTCTTAAAGAGGTTATATTTGAAATAAGAGGTACAGAAAATGAGAAAAATATATATAGCATGCATCCCCAGAGTGACTGGAGAAACTACAGACTTCGTGTTCATCATATTTTAAAATTAGGATGGATTGTTAATAGTGCAACAGATTAACTGAAGGGAAGGGAAATTATTATTTTAGCATTTTTCTCTGGTTAAGGTATTTTACATTTTTACATTTGTTTGTTATCTATACATGTTATAGCAATATAACTAAAACATTGAGGCTTACTTTATTTTTCAAATTTATGTCAGCTACTTTACCCTTCTGAAATCCCTGCTACAGAGGTCTTCCTACTTTCTCAGTATCCTTTTTGGCTGCTTGTTCATCATTATAATACTTGGTTTGTTTGTACTTCCTTATGCTATTCTTTCATTTGAAATATTACACCTATAACCTGTTTAGTGGAAGATTAGATGACACAAACATGATGCTCATGAGCCAACAAAAATGCTTAAGCACATTATAACTTTAAAACTGTTTCAGTTACCTGAACAGTGAAAAGCAGCTATAATAAGATTGAGAGTTTGGCACGGTGCCTGCAAGTCAGGAACTAGAGCTCAGGGATTATGTTTTGTGATCTCCCTTCTAATTTTACTTTCTCCCTTTGTTGCGGAGACAGAAAACCCCCCAACCAAAACCCAAAACCCACCACCAATGACAAAAATTAACTTGGCAGCATTCAGGCTGTGACCGGAGTCTACCTGATATTCTTCCTATAAAAGTATTAGGTTTTAGAGATCTAATGGCACAGCACTAACTTCTCTTCTAGAGAAAGGTTATTTAAACAGATCATCAAAGGACATAATCAAGATATGTGATTGGAGAAGAGGGGAAAAAAGGCCAAACACTCTCAGGAATTAAACCAGAAATGACACAGAGATTATGAACTGTGGAGAAGTCTGGTGAAATGCACAAGAACCAATGGCACCGTAACTATTTTTGGTGTCTCACTTCATTCAGTGCAATATACTGACATTTCTTAATTGATTTTTTACTTTTATAGGAATAGATACATTGAGACTATATTATTACATAAAACATTTTTCTGTGCTTAGTTTTTACACTATTGTTTTGGTTTGATTTGTTCTAAATCAGAGAAAAATGAAGAAAAATATAACTTTCATACTTTGTATTGAAAAAAGTAGGAAGTTTTTCCTGGATTTCTGAAAGTGGTTCTTATAGTACTATATTGTGGCATATACACCTATTTCATTTTCTCTAAATTATTATATTAAAAAGAAAATATGTGAAAAAAATATTTTTAGGCAATAATTTTGAGTACTTTGTATTTATTAATTTGCAACATATTCAGTATAAGCTATGGCTTGTAACATGTTTTAACTGGATTTTAAAATGAGGGTCCATTTTATCTAGGATAAGATTTTATACACCTTGTACATGAAATGTTTTAACAAATTTCTACCTATCATGAATTATTGAATTTAAAAACTCCACAAATACCAATCATGCATTGCCCTCTGCAAGCAGGTTTTTTTATGTATTCTCAGGAATACAAAATAAATATTATCTAGCCTACTTTATAAAAAAACCCTTTAATTAGAGGATGCACTTTGCTGGATCTGCTTCTGACAAATCTAGAAAAAATAAATGACCTGTGAAATCTGATGGCTGCAGTGACCATGAGACAATGTAATTTAAGACAACAGATCCTAAGAGAAGTTGGGAAAATGAATAGAAAATTACAGCCTTGGATGTCAGAAGTGACTCCTAATTGAAGTCAAATGCAAAAAGGGAGTATACAGAAGGTGAAAGCAGGGATGAATGACCTGGGAGAAATACAGAGACATTGCATCAACATGCAAAAATGGAATTAGGGAGGCCCAAAGGTCAGGTGCAGATGAAGTTAGCAAGGGATGTGATGGGAAAGCAGGGTTTCTGTAATTACCTTGGCAGAAAAAGGAAAACTATGAAAAACTTTTGTCCACTGCTCAATAAAACTGTCTTTGGCTCAGTCTTTTTAATTCTTTTTTTAGCATGGTCTGCTTTCAGGCCTCCCACGTTCCTGTGCCTAGTGGCAGGATCTGCAGGATATCACTCACAATAGAGGAAGATGTACTTAGGCTGCAGTTAAGTGAAATGGACATACATAAGTTCTTGGGACCAGACAGGGTGTGTTCAGTGAGCAACGGTTGAAAGAGCTCAACAATATTACTGTAAGGCCATTCTCTCATCTTTAACAGATCATGATAATTGCAGGAGGTTTCTGAAGACCGAAATATCAATTTCCATGTCCATCCTCAAGAAGGAAGATGTGGGTAACTATAGACTGGTTTGCCTCACAAGAAGACCATGGAGCAAATCTGCTTAGCAGCCAAATTCTGGATCACTAAAGACAGTGAGGATAATAAAAAACTGGAACAGGCTGCCAAGTGAGGACCCTGCACAAGTTTAAAAACTAACTGGGCATGACCCTCAATGGCCCTCCTTTGATGACCCTCAATGGCCTAATCTAACCTTGTTTTTGACCCTGCTTTGAGCAGAGGGAGTTGAATCAGACTCTAGAAGGTCTTTTCCAAATTAAATTATATTACAAGATTGTAACAGGTTAGTAAAAATAAACAGCTGAAATGACAAATGTGAAATTAAAGCTACTACTGAAAGGTGGACACACAAATATGAACAGCTGTCTTAAAAATAGTGGGGAAAATGAACCAAACTAATAAAAACCCCTTGCAGTTTCCTCTGTTTCATTCTCTACAAACTATGCAGTTTACCAAAATATTCAAAACAGGCAAAAAATATAATGGTAAAAAATGTATCATCTTTTATATCATCCACATTAAACAGGGCAAATTATACCAACTGTGAAATATTTCTATGTTCCTAATAAGGGTTTTTTTCTGTCAGTTTAAGAATGTAGATTCAGACATTGCTTTTTTTTTTTTTTTTACAACTGTGCTGAAATATGTGAAAAGCAAAAATAGGCCAAGTAACTGCAAGAGGGAACAACAAAATTCTCATTATTTCTGAAAAAAATCTTTTTATTTGATTTCAGTAATGTATAGGGATGTAAAATTGGACACAGATTGGAAGGCCTTAGGTTATTATCCCTCCAGTTTTCTTTTTGATGGGATGCACCTTAAGGCAAACCTTGCAGCCTTGTAACACTGTAAATGCAGATGGACAGAAGGACTGAAGTTTTATATTATTCCCTCTGTACTTGATATACCCATAAAGGAATGATCTTGGTGATTTAGATAAAAATGGCATCAGACCACAGCTACCAGGGGTGCATAAAGTGCCAGATGCATAATACATTTAACAGTGGCAAAAAGCCTGGAACACAGGAGTTGTGTCAGTTGCCAGATTAGTGGGTAGATATTACGGGGGACTTAGCTGGCATCTGGGAACCTAAATATATGAAAGCAGGGGAGGAACACTAAAAATGGCAGCTCTTAGAAGACAGGAGAGTAGAAACAAAGTCTTAAGAATTAAAAATGCTGAAGAAAGAGGGGAAAGATTTCTACATTTATTACAGCAACTAATCTGAAATCAAGCGGACTCTGTTTCACACGTACTGCAAACTACCTAGATCATTCTGTTACTGCTTGTTAAGTGGAGTTATTTTCTCATTTATTACAAGTATTGGGGCAATTTAAATATTTTAATTAAAGTTTCTCTCTGGTTTTATTGTTTAGTATTTGAACAATTGCTTTGGCTTTGCAGTCTTGCATACTACACCTTTTAAAATTATTATTACGGGAGTTGGAATATAGAATATCCAACTTTTTTGTAAAGCAGAAAAAGAATAGTCTCTGTGTCCATCTTCACTTGGGCAGAAGGAAATTTTTAAAGGTTCAAATTGCCATTGTATTCCTCTACACCAGAAAGTTAATTTATGAATTCAGAAATACATCAACTGTTTTTCAGTTTTCCTGCTGGGGAACCATAGTCCTGTTCTGAATTTGGCACCTCAGCAGAGAAACTAGGGCACAAGCAGGGAATAGGTCACCCTTAGTTTGCAACCTTATATAGAGTACAAATGCGAAACCACCTGCTAACTTGGAAACTCAGAAGTATTCTCTGTATTTTATCTAAACTCTAGGACTGGATTTATATTTGGATGCACTAAATCAAAGGCTATAGCTAAGATTAAAATCACAATGAAGAATAACTATTTTAAGCTCTAAATACAATCCAAAACCAAGCACTGTTTCATATATACTGGCTGCTTTAATAACAGATATTCTTATAGAATTTTAAAAATTATACTGTCATTAAAATTTGTATAATTGTAATTACAAGTAATTAAGATTCTTTCAATTCATTCATAGGAACAGTTTATGGGAAATCAGTGTTTAGTATTATTCTACTATAAGTGTCTGAGAGACTCTGTATGACAGACTTACCAGAGTATCATGATCTTAAGCTAAAAGTGATGCTCTGTTCAGTGTAGCTGTATAGCATCTCATTTCACAAATTTCCATTTTCCTCATATACGAACAGCATCACAGCAGGAAAAAATGTTTGGCACACTCACAGTAAAAAGCTTGTTAGTTGAGTGCTACTTGAACTTTTGAAATCTGTACAAAAAAACCTACCTTCAAAGGCCCAACCTTCAAATACCACCTTTTGCAGCCACTTACATTTGTGATGTTTAAAGCAAGAGGGAAGCAGGCATAAGGGGACACAGAAAACACAGTTCTAAGAAATAAGCATACACAAAACATTTACTTTTGTGTTTTCAATATCTTATGCTTATGTCTCACCTATGTGCAGGTATCTTGCGATTCCCAGCAATCAGGATAACGTCACAGAGCTGCTGTTGCTTCAGGTAGCTCTCCATCTTCCTGAAGGTTTGCTCTGCATGGTGAACAGCCTGGTAGAATTCCTCGGAGCTGCATGAATCCATGTCACAGTGGGGTGGCAAGGAGCTGCTGGCTGCTGACAGTCTGTAAACCACAAGAAAAACTCCATGTTGATAAGATGTGAACAGTTGTCTAGAAGACTTCATCACAGGCTTCTAATATGTGAGATAAGTAATCAGTTGTCCTGGTTTCGGCTGGGATAGAGTTAATTTTCTTCATAGTAGCTAGCATAGTGCTGTGTTTTGGATTTAGTACCAGAAGAATGTTGATAACACACTGATGTTTTTAGTTGTTGCCAAGTAGTGCTCAGACTACTCAAGGACTTTTTGAGCTTCTCCTGCTTGGCCAAGTGCATAACAAGCTGGGAGGGAGCACAGCTAGGACAGCTAACCCAAACTGACCAAAGGGCTATTCCATACCATATAACGTCATGCTCAGGGGGAGTTAGTCAGTGGTTTGCGGGGAGAGTGATCATGGTTCGGGGAGTGATCGCTGCTCGGGACAGGCTGAGCATCGGTCGGCGGGGGGGGAGCAATTGCGTTGTGCCTCATTCGTTTTGTATATTCTGTATATTCTGTTACCATTCTCATTATTACTTTTATTATTATTTTCTCTTATTAAACTGTCTCTATCTCATCCCACAGATCTAACTTTTTTTTTCTTCCCGATTCTCTCCCCCATCCCACTGAGGGAGGGGGGGAGTGAGAGAGCGGCGGCGTGGTGCTTTGTTGCCAACCGGGTTAAACCATGACATCAGTGCATCCTTCCCAGTTCTCATAACTAGAAATACAAGGTGGAAAAATCTTACTGCATTGTGAGGGACAACTTAAATTGTAAGTCTTTTAAAATTGATACGATTTTTTTTAGCACAGACATGGAGCTAATCCATTTGTTGCTTCTTTGATAGTTATTAAAAATATAAATATGAACAACAAATAGAAATTCAGTATATTCATGTTAAGATTAGTAGCATAGTTATGTCTTCATTACTAAACTATGATTGGGCTCTTCAGGGTTTTTTTTGATTTTAGAGCAAAATTATTTTACAGAATTAAACAAGATATGTATTTTTTCTTAAGTATTAATATGAACATGTAGGATGCAAGAAGTGCAGAAGCCGAATGGGCAGTAACCACAAGGAGGAGCAAGAGGAGGAGCAAGAGGATGAGCAAGAGGACGTCACCGTGACCACACAGTGATTGGCAGGACTAGGATGCGGCTTTGCTAGAAAGTTTAGGGCTCCAAAATAAACTGCGTCACTTGGAGCATCCATACTGTGTATGCTGTGTTTCCTTGACCTGCAGACGGCAGGGTGTCTGCGTGATCCTTCGAGTAACCTTAAAGTTGATACAAGAACCAACAAGAACACACAAAATAAAGAAATAATGGAAAAAGCAATCCTATCTTTCTGCTGATTCTAAGAGGGCCTACTCTAGTTCACTTCAAATTCACATGCATTTTACACTACCTGGGAAAGAAAAATAAAACTCTAATTGACTTAATTTGTAATAAATTGGGAATATTTCCACAATGATAAACTGCATACCTACTTTTTAACCAAAAGGCTTATTAATACAAAGTGCATTTAGCCTATAAAGATAATGATGTCTAAAATTCAAAAAATCAGAAAAAAAAAAGCAACAGGAGAAAAATGCAAATTTATATATATATATACACATATGTTCTTAGTTCAGATTTATTCAGTTCAGTATTTCTGGTTCAGACCGTCACTGAAAATAAGAAAATGTGTCAGCAAGTACTAGCCCTTGAAAAAAATAATGCTAGTACTTCCAAATAATTCACAACACAGACAATACCCTCTTCTTTTACAAATATGTAATGAGATTGTTTCAAATTAAAGCCATAAGATTTTATATATCTTGTGGTGCTGAAAATGAAGAATTTAATAGATGATGCTGATTATATTTTTTACTTCAACTAGTTATATACAAAACATCTTACATAATCAATAGACGATCAGAGGGCATATTTTAGTCCAGTATATCAAATTATATTATCAATTAATTCAAACCAATCTAATTTGATACATATTCTATTGAAAAATAAATATTAAGGAGCACATAAATAATTTTTATAATTTACAGTAATAATACAACAGTTTCATTATATAAGATTTGAATTCAGTAGGTACTATCTTCTAAGAGTGATATTGATAGACCTATAACATAACACAATCTGCATTCCTGGTGCTGGAAAAAATTGAAAAGTGAGTAAAGATAATAATAATAAAAAAATAACCTATTAAAATGAAATACTGTTATCTTAGAGAAAAAAAACCCAAACTTTGGTATTTTTATTGACTCTCAGTAGACCATAATATAGTTCAGAAAAGTAGTATTTCCTTTTGACATATACTAGCGATTTACTTTTGAATTAGTTTTTGTCTGAAAGTGTTCCACTTACTCTCCTACAGTCATTGTACAAGGGTCCACAGGGGAAAGGAGGAAAGGCTGGTCCATCTTTCTGTCACTGTAATTGCTAGGCTTCAAAACATTCCTTTAAAGTAGCTGGAAGCCTGCATACTTGAGGGCGGCCTGCAGATAATTTTACAGAGAACTAACTCAGTTACCTTTGTATCTCAGTCCACTATCTATTCTGTGCCATATACAGGTACTTACTTATTAGAATGTGATGAGTTACCTTTAAAATTATTACCTACAGTAACTTCACTTGAATAGCATTAAATTGGATCCTAAGAAATAATCAGCTGGTTTACATTAATCAATATTGCCATTTATATGCTGGTGATCTTACAATATGTGTGAGCCTGCCTATAGGAAATCGAACTGGCAAAACTTTATTAACCATAATTCCTCAACAGAAACAGTTACGAATTGGTAATTTTAAAAGGAACATTTTTTTTAATTATCTTATAGTAAATGTTGTTATACAGTCAAGTAGTTTATGTTAGATACCTCTTGAGAACTCCTCCTAAAGACAAAAAAAACCATATTCATTCAGTGAGTAACATAATCTGCTTCTGTGTTCCTATCCAATCTGGACTGCCAAATAAGTTGATCAGAAATCTAAGTTTATTTTCATATCTTTGGATGTATAAGTACTTTCACATAGTTCTGTAATGATGGAACTAAGCTCATTAGTATGGGTAGTGAGTAGATATTTCAGCTTTTTTCTCTTTTTTCCTCTCAGTTTGATTATAGCCCTATGCACACTTCTTCACTTTTATTGCTGAAGAATTAGAATGACAAGTAATTTACAAGAAATAAATCAGTGCCTAATAAACAAGGTTGCTAGGGTTAAACAGACACATTTCCTCCTTTCCTTTGGGGAATTCAGAAGTGACAACAACAGCCATTCTGAGACATGAAAATAACAGGAATGGGCAGGTCTGAATGGGTTCATATTGTTTGTTAATTCAGAACTTAGGTCTAAGTCAGTTTACATTTGAACAGATAAGGTACTAATCCTGCCTCTTCTTGGCTATTAAAAACATGCTGCACTTTTCAGGTTAGAAAAATAGAAGTACCCTGACTGAATTTATGCTAGTTCTACAAAGTTAGATTGGGTTGAAATGAGGTTAGTCAATTTTTCTTAAATAACTAGACAGTGTTTGCTACAAATCTTGGCATCTTTCCTGCTTGCCATTTATTGGCAATGCTTTCCACCCTCAAACTCATCAGTATATCTTGTCACTTAGCAAGTCATTAAATTACTACTCAAACGCAAGCCCTGGAGGCCCAGCATATTTTAAATTATTATCCTGAAAACTGGCAAGTAACAAGCTTAGTAGAAGACAATAAATTAATCTTTTATTTATTTTCTAAGAAAGCCCAGATAAAAAGCCTGCTACTTATCCTATTCAGGAGCTACCTCGTTTTTGTTACAAATGCTCTGTCTGCATAATCTATGCTTTAAATTCAGTCAGCAGCTTGTTAAAATAGGAATTAGTTAAAAGAGCTTCAGCTGGTAAATACCAGTTATTTTCTACCCGTTCATGAAAGGCATGTATAGGTACTTAGGACCAATTAGCAAAATGAAAATAACACTTTCTGCTTGCAGATATTGTTTTTATTTAGGTGCAGGCAATCTGAACCACATATGCAGTGAGATGCTTGTTGAGTGCATTCTGCAGGAACTCCAGCACAAATTCACCTGAAGATTCCTGGAGTCTTTCAAAACCCTTTTTAGTACTTGTGTACCTCAAAATCCTGTAATCAGTGAACAGGACAGATTCCAGATGGGCTTTTTCCATAATCTTTCTCAGTTGGCAAGCGCAAAACCTGAATTTACTGTCGGAATTTCAAATGTTCAGGGATTGTTCAGACTAGAACATTTTTTATATTTAAACAACTTAAATAAAGAGAAATAAGGAAACCAAACCTTTCACAAGATTACAGCAATGATACTGAAGAGTGATACTACAGGATGAGAAAACTAAAAGGCTCAAAAAAACCCTATTTGACATTGCAAATAACCAATAATCTCAAATGTTACTTTACAAAATGGCAAACCAGAGTGCATATCAAAGAAAACAAAACAAAATGAAACAAAACAAATCTACCCCAGCAACTTTGTACAATCTAATTCTCAGTATTAAGGACACCACGCTGTCCTCAAAAGATAAATGTTTTAAGATGACCCCAAAAGTGCTGATGAGAAAATTCAGCCTTAGAACCTTTATGGATCTTAAAACAGTGTGAACAGAAATAAAAGCTTAACTTTGAGGATCTACAACAGCTGACTCCACAGTACTTCTCTTTTCCTAGAAAAAGCACTTTGATTTGAACAAGGGTGATATTCTCTAATCACCTTTTACCTGTTCCTAACTTATTTGAAAAACAGGTAAAACAGCAATAAAATCCCAGTAAAGTTGCTTGTATGGATTATTGCCTCCATTTAATAATCCTTTAAGTACTTACGTTAGCTCACTGTGAGTAAGAAGAAGGAACTTTGGCGAAAGGTCTCCTAGGGACAACTTTATGACCTTCAGCCAATTTTTGTACAAAATCAGATTTATTCAAATATGTAGTGGGTTTGTGTTGTAAGACAAGCACAGATTAATCTTCAGAAGATATTTTGGGTAGGTCAGTTAGTAACATACAGTTATGTAGATATCTAATCTGCTGTCTCCTGTACCTTGCACAGTTGTTCACCCTTATAAACAGTAAGACCATACTACCCAGACTTGATTTTTGCTCACTGACTTCACAAACAAATAAGCTATAACATAAAGAATAGATAAATGAAAACCATTAGCTTACAGTAATGCTGTCAGGACTTAAAGAGAAAATGCTAGGAACGAAGGGACCTCAACTACAGGTTTAGTTACATGTATCTTTCTTTTCACAAAATGGGAAAATAATTAGTAAAACTGCCACTCCTGAGCTGTAAGTTTTGAAAACAGCAATAGCAAACATCAGTAGTTAAACCATATCCTGAATAAATTTCAAAAGGAAAAGAAGTAGTTGAGAAAATTCATATGACTTGAAACGATACTGCATTTCTCTGAGTAAATAGAGGCTTAGATTTAGAAATGGTTTCCTTTCTGGAAATGACAGTCATAGAGATGCAGAAAACAGCAGAATTGTATCACTGTATAAAGCAGAGTACTTTATAGAGTATTTAGGTAATTTACATACTCAGTTGGAATATATTCTCATACCTTCTACTGAAGCCCCGACCTCAAAAAAGAACTCTTTAATCAGAAAATGACATATAATTTCATTATTACTGGAATAGCAAATCCTGCTGTATGCAACTTTTTTTTCACTTTTCACTTATGCAGGATTGATCATGCAAACTTATCCAAAGCCATTTCAATGTAATTTAGTGTATATTACTGGGTACTTATCTAAAGTATGTAGTCAAGAAACAAAATATATCCAGTTTTTCAATTAAAAAAATTGTTTTGCTATTTATAACTTGCAAAAACTTATAAGGAATATTCCATATGTAGCAGTGAAAAAGTCTTCACACAATTTGTTCTCTAAAAATTGCTCATTGAGTGCTTAGAAATCAATAATCTGTGGAATTGCATTTATCAAATTAAGATGGACTGTCAGAAGTCATGGCTCTTACTAGCTATCACTAGCAAAAAAGCAAGAAAAAGAGTTTTATAAAGACTTTAAATCATTTTCTTACAGCAACAGCAGGGCTGAAGTTCTGTTTGTGATCAAAAGCTATGCTTCTCATGCTGCTACCAGCAAGTATATCTGCAACTAAAGGCTCTACCCAGAGTTTCAGCAGGTTGATATAAATTTCTTTTATAACAGACAAATTTAGGTAAAAATAAAAAAATAATTTGAGTATCAAATAGGACTTTTTAGTTACATCAGTTCAGCTCAGAGATGCACTATTGCTGTCTCAGACATTCTTTTTCTATGTAAAAAATTAAATATTTTTAAATGGAGCCCACTGCAGATTATAAACATGTTGTTCTAATTCTATAAATAAATCTGCATAATGTATAATTTACAATGTTATTTCCTCCTAAGGGTAGTTTGGGGATCAAACTACTTGTAATGTAACTTATTCTTGGACACCATAAGGCAAAATTAATTCATTAGGCTGTCTGACTGCCTAGCAAAAATATGCACAATTCCAGTGTTTTTCTGTGTATCTGTGCATCCTAAGAATATTGCCAGCCTCCATAAACAAAATACCAGTACCAGTTTATCATATGACCTCAGACAAATTGAGCAGCCCTTCAGAAACAGAAGGACAATAAGAAGGGACCACTGTGCTATACTGAACTGCTTCTACAGCTAAGTATTTTTCTTGTTTAGTAGCTGATATAAAAAGAAGTAGAAGTAAGGTTAGAGAAGGAAGAATTTGTTCACACCATGGTTTTCCCAGGTTACTAATGAAACATACAAAGCAAAACTTTTTGTTTGGTTCAGTTCAAAATACCCTCAGTTGGAATTTTTCTTATCTGTCAATCTTCACCAGTTAATTACCAAATCTAAGCTACAAGCATAAACCTCTCTATTGTCAGTGGTAAGAAAGCAACATAAAGATTCCATAGCCACCTGAAATACTTGGGTTTTAGTTATTTTGGGGTTTGGGTTTTTTTCTGTAAAAATAAAAGGTTAAAGAAAACTAATTTAATTAGTGAACAATTATTGAAAAATCTCATGATTTTGCAAGAAACTACTTACTGAATTCAGTTAAATTATAGAATCATAGAATCATAGAATGTTTAGGGTTGGAAGGGACCACTAGAGGTCATCTAGTCCAACCCCCCTGCAGTGAGCAGGGACACTGCTAACTAGATCAGATTGCTCAGAGCCCCATCCAACCTGGCCTTGAATGTTTCCAGGGATGGGGCCTCCACTACCTCTCTGGGCAACCTGTTCCAGTGTTTCACCACCCTCATTGTAGGAATTCCTCCCATACTGGTTGGTAACACTAGTTTTAAAATATCTTTGCAACAACAGCCAGAAGTCACATTTGTAATACAACAAGCAAAAAGCAATGGCTTTGGGCAGAGGGGAGGGGGAAAACACCAAAACCAAATGCAGCTTAAAAAAAACTCAAAAACTTTTTTGTTTTACTTCAGGGACCTCCAAGAAAAATGAAAAAAACTTCCCTCTTTTCTAAAGACAGTATCATATTTAAAAAAGGGGAAGGGCAATCTTTCATAGAAGGCACCTTAGTTAATACAGAAATGCAGATGAATCTATCCAAACCAGAAAGCTAAGCCGTAGCCCTCAAACTGCAGGTGACTTGCAGGTTCTTCAGCTCTTGGACATGGGGAATAAGTTTCAGATGCCAGCCAACAGGTCCCTCTCGGCAGGGCTGCTCTCGATCCTTTCTTCCCCCCGCCTGTATTGATACTGGGGGTTACCCCAACCCAGGTGCAGGACCTTGCACTTGGCCTTGTTGAACCTCATGAGGTTCACACAGGCCCACCTCTCCAGCCTGTCCAGGTCTCTTTGGATGACATCCCTTCCTTCTGGTGTGTCAACCTCACCACTCAGCTTGGTGTCATCCGCAAACTTGCTGAGGGTGCACTCGATCTCGCTGTCTAAGTCATTGATGAAAATGTTAAAGAGCACCGGTCCCAGTACGGACCCCTGAGGGACACCACTCGTCACCGGTCTCCATCCGGACATCGAGCCATTGACCACTACCCTCTGGATGCGACCATCCAGCCAGTTCCTTATCCACCGAACAGTCCATCCATCAAATCCATAGCTCTCCAATTTAGAGAGAAGGATGTTGTGGGGGACCGTGTCAAAGGCCTTGCAGAAGTCCAGATAGATGACATCCATTGGTTTCCCTCTGTCCACCGTTGACGTCACACCATCATAGAAAGCCACTAGGTTCGTCAGGCAGGACTTGCCCTTGGTGAAGCCATGCTGGCTATCTCGAATTATCTCCCTGGCCTCCATGTGCCTTAGCATAGCTTCTAGGAGGATCTGTTCCATGATCTTCCCAGGCACAGAGGTGAGGCTGACAGGTCGATAGTTCCCGGGGTCTTCCTTTCTCCCCTTTTTGAAAATGGGCACAACGTTTCCCTTCTTCCAGTCACCAGGGACTTCACCTGACTGCCATGACTTTTCAAATATCATGGAGAGTGGCTTGGCGACTTCATCGGCCAGTTCTCTCAGGACTCTGGGATGCATCTCATCAGGTCCCATGGACTTGTGTGCATTCAGGTTCCTCAGGTGGTCACGAACCTGGTCTTCTCCTACAGCAGGAGGGGTTTTGCCCTCCCGGTGCCCCTCATGCCATCCATCGACTCGGGAGGTGTGAGGAGATAGGCTGCCAGTGAAGACTGAGGCAAAAAAGTCGTTGAGTACCTCAGCCTTCTCCTCATCTGCTGTTACCAGCCTGCCAGTCTTGCTCATCAGTGGGGGTACACTTTCTTTAACCATTTTCAAATTCAGAACAAATGCTTTACCTTCCCTTCAGTCTTCCCCCACTTTTCCAGAGTTTATTACTGTTATTAATGACATCAGTTTGTCCTATGTTCTATGCCCTCCTTGGGGAGTGTGTTTGTTTTTTTAAGTATTCTGTTCAATTGATCATTTATCTCTTCTCACTTTCTCACCTTTGATCCTCTACAGTCTTCTAAACAACTTCTTCAGACTTTTCTTATATCTTCTCTTCTTTCTCCACTGTCATTTATGTCCAGTCTTAAAAATTACTTGTTTTTGCTTACACCTCACTAGTACATCCAGCACCTGCCTACCAATAATGTACCCTACCTTCTGCCAGTTTTACTTTCAGCTTCCCTCTCCAATACCTGCAGCTCCCAGCAATTTAGATGCTTTTCCATGGATAAACAACTAAATGGGCTCAGCAGTCCAACACAACCCTGACTGACAGTCAAAAAATAGAATTTCCAATAAAGACTGAGATTGACAAGACACAAATATCAAGTCAGATATTAAACTTTGGAAAAAATACTAAAATATCATAAAATATTATTTTCAGAAAATTTAAATTTATGCTTTTTTTGTTTGTTTTAATTAAGCTAAGGATGGGGGATTTTTTCCTCCTATAGGCAGAAAAATGCTGCACTGTAATGCTTGTTCAACAAGGTTAGAAACTTTCACTTTCATATGATGGGTTTACATTATACCTATAAACTGTCTTAAAAGGCATACCAAAATATTTCTCTCTTAAGGAAAGCTTTGTTTCAATTATATCCACTTATAAAAAACTTGACATATTACATATTTGTGAAGATTTAATACATAAAATTATTCTGATATAGAAGTTCCCCATTGAAAAATGACAGATCTGTGCTAATGGGGATGTTTACTTTCCAGTATATCTATTCTGAGAGGTAAAATGAAAGGTATCCCAGACAGAAATGGTGTCATTGCAGACAGAATATCCATTTTATATACCCTTTCCAGTCAAAAAACTGTTTTGCTCATTACGAAAAATTCCCAAGCAATCATGCTTTTAGTAAAAAGCAAGTTTACAAAACTGACTCCACTTAGTTTTGCATATGATAATTTATTCACTTTAGTCTTTTACATTTGTTTTTTTTTCTTTTGTTTTTTTCTTAATTTAAGAATGTCAGATCTTGTTTTAACAGCTTTTGAGACACTTGATGTATCAGGAGATGACTAGTTCCCGTATTCTTTCAGATTTTAATAGGCAGATGGTGATGTAAAAGTTATCTTTCTTCAAATCCTCTCTGTCAGCAAATAAGAATTGCACATTTATTTTAATATTGTATTTATAATGTAATAATTATTGTAAGTATTAATCATAAGTATTTGTAAGTGATCTTGATATAAAACCGCTTTCAGTAATGTCCACATATATGCATAATGTCAGTTAGAAGTTTAATGAGTTTGCTTCAAATCAGATGCCATTCAGAAAAAAAAATACAAAAAAGAGGCAACATGGTAATAAAACTATTGAAAGAAAACAATTGTGCCATTACAATGAAAATTTATCAGATAACCTATGTGAAAATGTCAAATCACTCAGGCAAGTGCAGCCTGGAAAGTCTGATTCATTGGTCCACTGCAAGAGGCCTGAGACAAGGTAAGAGTAAAGAAAGAAAGGTCTGGTGGCCTCAGAGCCCTTGCAATGACAAAAGGCAAAATGAGACCATGCACTCTGCACCATACAATGGTAAAACATTTTGTATTGTTTCTATTTTCCTTAGCAAATCCAAAATCTCCAAATCATGACCAATAAATAATAGATAGCAGAAAATAAAACTTTTTTTTTTTGTCCTGACAACCAAGTTGCCCCACAGGATCTAAGACACAGAGTATTTTGTCTGTATTCTGCACAACCTCCATCAATCAAAGATACTACCTTTTTCTTTTTAATTTTTATTAATTCTCATATGGGGGTAAGCATGCATTTATTTTTCATATCTATACACTGCTTTTTAAGGTGTCTTTGGAACATAATTAATACCTCTTACCGTTCTTTCTCATCATGTCAAAAAATAACAGCTTATTGCTGTGTACCACTTTGGAAAATTCTTCCATACCTAAAATCAGTCTCATTATCCTTTCTGAAACTCATTTCAACATACAGATGAAACTTTTATAACCCTATTTCAGGTTCCCATCAATTCCTCAAATGCAGAAAAAATTTTTGAAGGAGATCTGACTTTTTAAAGTTTGTCATCCCAGTCACACCAGGCTCCTGATAGCTATAGTACTAGTTGTACTGCTACAAACCATTGTCACGAGTTAACAGCCTTCGTACTTCCTTGACGAATTACACTTTTCTTTTTTTTTTCCATGTCAGTGACCTATTCAGTCTCTAAGCAGTCTGGCTATGCAACAACAGAGTAAAGACGCTGACTGTCTGCTGGACTGCTCTCTCCCACCCACAGCTAATATTGTACCTACTGCTTTTTCAGCTCTGCATGCCCACGTAGAGGGAGCAGTTTGTTCCAGCTGTTCTTGGAAAGCCAATGATTAACTTAAATGAACATCCAGTTCTCCTAGCTACACATAGACATATTTTAATGACTTGGAAACATACTGGTATATTTTCCACATTCACATTGCTAACAGAGCTTTTTGTCATATCGGATCTTGCTCTCTGAATTCATTTTTCTGTATCTTGGAGGATACAGGAAACTGAGAGCTTACAAGTATAAAGCCCCACAGGCAGATGCTAGGTGCATATAAATCTACACAATGAATCGGCCTCCTGGAAGGAGGCAAGCCATTCTTCTTGAAAACAGAAACCAGGCAAGACATCACAGGAGACCTCAATTTTTAAATACATATGCCATTGGAGAACAACCAAGAAGCCCAACCACCTTTCCTTAAGTTACTCTCAGCAGTTCTGTATTTCTAGCTCAAGACTTAAGGGAGCCTCTTTCATTAAAATATGGCCCAGCTGCTCTGCTTTCCTCCACTCTTTTTACTTTTACTATCAGAGAAGCAGACAATATTGGTACTGCAAGGGATCAGCTTAGCCTCAGACCAGGAGTAAGGCTACTACCTCAGAAAGGCGCTGTTTCCTCCTCCCTCCCTGACCCCACCAAAATCATTGCCCTCATTTACCACGCATTTTCAGTTAATGAAGACTTTGACTGCAAGAAGGTATAATAAATAAGTAAATCTGTGCCACTGTGCAAATTAAATCCTTTATATTCGTGGGACTACTTGATTTCCTCTATTAAAGAAAAAAAAAGGAATTAAAAAAATGGTTGATTTATGGTTTTCTAAGCATCTTATGGCAGACAAATACATGAAATAGGAAACCCTAACATAGGAGTCGAGCATTTGCAATGCCTTCACAGTACATTTGTGCTTTAATTGCCCAATTGATAGTGCAATAGGGAAACACCCTCTTCATTATGAAGACAGATTGTCATCATAAAACTTTAATACTTCAGTTAAATATTTTCTAGCATATATGATTCCGCATTTCTACCAATCAAAAGTTGAAAAAGAATATTATGACTGAGAAATTCAAACCCATGGTTTTAAGCTAGATCTACTTCCCTGCAAAAGTTGAAGTCCTCCCATTTCTAAAATGTAACACCAAAATTATTATCCTTTCTGCATTGTTTGTGGCATACAAGCAATTTTCTGTAGTTTTATTATTTTCTTTCATTATAATAATTCACATGAATCCTTTAAAATAGATTCTCCACTTTCTTTGATCTTATACATTAATGAATGTAGGCAAATAACAAAAGTTCATGTGGTAGCTGTTCATGGCAGACAAAGCCACCAGCAACGTTTAAGTTGGATGAGAAAGAACTTTGTGTCTGCTGTGGCATTTACAATGGAAGTTTTTAGCTGGTAAGTCTGGGTCAAAAGCTAAAGACTGTTGTAAAGGAGGCTAACGTTACTGGCCTAAGTAGTTAAATGTGACAGGTTGGAGATGTATTTTCCTGTCTTCTTGCAGATATGAAGTGCTCATGACGACTACTCATTCCTCTGGCTGAGAAGCAGCAATAAGCAGACAGATGCAGGAAAAAACCAAAAAAGCAGATTCCATAGTGGAAATGAGAGAGACGTAATTCCTTCTCCTTTCTTAACAGCTCAAGAAATTGATGACATTGCATTGTGTACAACCATGCTCTACCATCAGCTGAGAAGCACTAGCAAAGACACAAACTCCAAGGGACAGATCTTGCAAAGCACAGACTGTCGCAGTTTCCTTAATGTCAAGTTGTTATGATGGCTTATTCCAGATGATGATCCACACTAAGCCTTTCTGAATTACTTAAGTAGTCAAAAATAAGATACCAAAACAGTCCTCCTATATCATTAAAGTAATTTCCTTATCCCCCAATGCCACCTTTTACCAGGTGGCAAATGCCAAACATGTTGGCACTTTATAACTCAGCTATAAAAAATGGACTGAGTTTGAGCCTGAAGATAAGTGTGAATGGATATTGTTATGCACTGTCTGTCTTAGTACTCTTTGTATAGGGGAAAAAAATGTGAGCAGCTGGAAAGACTATCCTTCCAGGTCTACAAAGAGACTCAGGTCATATGCCTGGTACCAGATGTGCTTCTCACAAATAAAAATAAGCTTCTTGTAAGGCCAGTTACAATTCAAAGTTTTATTTTTTTTTTTAGGAATTGATATTTTGATGGATGGTAAAAGCTTCCACAGAGAAAAATCAGCAGTATTAAAATTAATGTGGATGGGTTAACTTGGTTCATTTAATAAATGAGAAATTCTGCTGATTATTTCAGAATAATTCTTTAAAAATAGCCTTTATTCACTGATTCAATTTTTTATTTTATTATTCAGATTTATTTAGTCATAGATAAGATTCAGAGTTTCACTAAGTGTGACTTTAAGTCAAGTAAGTGAATAGAGAGGATACAAAAGAATACCAAGGTGAAAGGCTAGAAATTAAGACACCAGGCATCTTTGATAATCGGGCCTTAACAGTGTTTACTGGCTGCAAAAAATAACATTCACTGACAGTCTTACTATTCAAATAATAAAAATATTATGATAAATGCAACTGTATTGTATTGGCCTGCCTTTCTGATTTTTATCATTAAAATAATAAATACTAAGTAGTCTACTTCCCTATACTATACAGATACATGATATGTCTAAGAGAGATGCTAGTGTCATGTGTTAACTATCTTGTCATGACAAATGGCCATATCTATATAGGTAAACTAAATTAGCTGACACAGTTACTCATTCAGTAACAAGCATGCAGATCTAGCTTTTATTAAGCAACATTTTCTTCCAGCATTTATGATATAGGCGCTTTATGTAACCAGAAATCATATGTGTGAATGATGGTAACAGCATACAAAAAATGACAAGTATTTTATCACTATTGCATTTAGCATATATTTCATTAAAATTCCAGTGTTTTACTGTATTATGCGCTGGTATTCCACAGCATAGGCAGCATGTCAGAGCTTAAAACACCCTATGGCTGCAGTGGAAATCATGTCAAAGATAAAGGGAAGTTGAACCTTTAAAAATCCCAGCTTAAAATTCTGGTTCACTTAAATCCTGCACTTGGTGAGGTGGGACATCACATCATGCATGCATGCACACACCCCCCTAAGACTCCTATCCAGTAAGCTGTATGAATGATTCTTCAACCCATGTCCTGTTGCAAGACAAGCTTTTAGGGAGCTTGCACAGCATTCAGTAGCAAGCAGCATACAATCTCTTCCTGCTATTTACTACAGACTATTGAGTGTTGCGTATCTTTCGGTGATGCTCACGAATTTCATGGTCCTGACATGCTTGCCTGCATCTGCAAAACAGTTGGAAAGATATGTCTGAAATAAAAGAATAAACCGTAGGTCACTTTGCCACACTGTTTTGAAGTGTCAATATATTTTTGGCTAATCTCAAAACCAGCAATTAAGCTTGACAATTTGATGAATCCCATCTAAGATGAATTTGATGGATTCAGCTTCTACACTACAGGATTACTACAACCCTGGGAATGTAACTGGCAAGCAATTAAGGACTACATATTCCATAACAGCTACCACTCATTAACCCTGCACATACCCAAGCTATGTTCTTTATAGTATGTTCAATACTAAAAAGGTCTAATGAATTTTTCATACACATGCATGGTAGCACAAAAACATAGCCGTTAATATTGTTTTGGTGTACCACAGTATTTGTGAAATTATTATCTATGTTCTATAGAAGCTGAAATCAGGCAATAGGAGTGATATGCTAGACCACTGAATTAAGAAGGTAGGTACGCACACATCCAAGTTAAATACTGCCCTTAATTTGCAAACTTGTAGGTATGGAATCTCCAGCCAAAGCTACAATATTATCTACAGTTACAGAGAGCTATGGGGCAGCCTGTGGCTAAATTAGTGCTTACCATATAGAACAGAAAAAACATGATTTTTTCCACATTACTGTTTGTGATTTAAAGATTTTTTATACAAAGTGTGACACAAACTTAAAAGCAAAACCTGGAATTCATATTTTTGTTTCTGTTAAAGGAAATTCTTTGTACCCCTCTGCCTTTGGCTTAATTGTTCTTGAAAGGTGAAGTAGCTGAGACACTTTCACTCTCTTTCACCTCCGAAGACTAGTCTGTAGACCCCAAAGTAGGTAAGACCTTCTCCTCCACAAGGCAGAGGAGGAATCAAGTCCAGAGTCCGAGTGCTCTGACCACAGAGCTAACTGCAAAAAGCACAGAGAAGCCAGACCTTTGTAATCAGGCATTTTGCATGGAGCATATGTAAAGATATTACAACAGACATGAATATTTAACTTCCTTAAAGAGATACAGGGATGAGACACTTGCCTGTGACTCCCACACAGATGAAGGTACTTCCAGGAATACATATGAATAAGAGCAAGATTTAAAGAAAGGTATTTCTTTTCCTCATCTGCCCTATGTTGTCTAGTTTATGAGGCCACTCAGTCAGTATGATGGCTTTTATGGATCTCCATTTCGTGGTACTTATGCTTTTGCCTTAAACATTTAAGAAACCTGGGTATCTTTTTCAATTGTAGGTAACCAATATTCAGTCATTCCAGTACTTAACACTGCAGCCACAAAGCTGAGGAAGCTGAGCCTGAAAAAAGGAATTTCTAGATTTCTGAACTATGTTTGTATTTAATTCGATTTAGTGCAACACTGCTGTACATGAAGAGAGGTCTTCAGTAGTATTTTGCAACAACATCAAGATTCCCACTTAGGCTTCCTTTTTTTTTTTTTGGCCATCATATCACAGCAATCTTTTCTGAGGCCAATCTCATTCTTTTCCTTCCTGTTTTTTATTTAGATAGAAGAAAAGTGAAACACACTACTGGTCATACAAATAGAGATAAAAACTATTCACACCTATTACAAATCTTCGATGACTGTGGATGTAAGAGAAATTGCACAAATTCCCTTACTGTCTCAGGTCAGCTTTAAAGCATGCCAGCAATGATTACTTGGCTATATTTTATATTTACTCCATATGGAATATTCATGAATTTGTAAAAAGTTAAAAAAAACCCTACTTGTATAACAAAGTATTTAATCCCTTAATTTTTCAGGTCTACAGAATTGTAACCATGCACTTCCAACTAGTTTCAGTGAACCCTACAGCACCTCAAAATTAAGAATTAATGACTAGAATAAGATTTATTTTAACAAGCTTGTTATAAAACAGGCTAATCTATACTGTCTCTGTTTGCATCCCAAACGCACTAATTTGCAGACCCTTCCATTCCCTGATTATCTGAATCAGTCTATACAAAATAGTGTAGCTGTGAATTACATTATTATTCAAATAGTAGTTAAGACCTGTAATTTGGCAGGTTTTTTCCCTACTTATATATTTCTTTAATTTTGGGATAAAAATAAAATACTAGGTCGACTATACTTGAAAAGACAAAAACGTGAAGTTTTTATTAGTCATTAGAAAAGGGATTAAAAGATTACATCTGCAAGAACCTCTGCAACTTCTATATTCTATTATATAATGTTATAAAAGACAACAGTGCATTTGAATATTTTAGCTTATTTGTCTTCCTTCATAATCTAATATCCATGGGAAAGGTGAAGATTAATATAAAAATAGAGAATAGAAATATACTTCTAATCAAGCTACTTAAAAAATATCTGTAACATCTGCAGCACAGATTAGAAAGAAAGAAAGATTTTCATCAATTTCTTTTCCATTCTTTGGATAAAATGCAAATACAACAGCAAATATCTGAGTGCACTAAAAAAAATGAAGACACATAAAAGCAATCTAAATTATTTTAGAAACTAAAAAATAATGTAAAAGCTACCTGAATTAAATGGAAAATGACATTTTAAAGCCTATTTAGATGAAAGTAATCTTACTTTCTATGCAAGTGAACTTTCTAAGAAATGAAGTTCTAGGAATATATTAGTGCTGTTACTTCACGTGAATCAGAAGGCATGAAAAACCTTGTCTAATGCAAAAGAGCATGTCTTCTTTTTCTCAGATTTTCTTGAGGAAGCTACGCCCAACTTCCTTCTGGACTTAAACCGCCAAAAATCAGGAATAATGCAAGTAAGTAGGTACTACAGTCTTTTAGACTCGTATTCAGTTGTTTTTTTTTCCTACGTTAGTTTAAATAGAAATTGTGCGTATATACCAGCTTCACTTGTGCTTTCTAGTACACCTTCACAATTGGCAAGTGGCAATGAAAAAGTTGTTCTACATATACGAGAAACACAGAAGTACATAAAAATTGCCTTTTCAACAAATCATACATGGTAATCCACTGAACAGCAATACTGAGGCTCAACTAAGATTTTTATTCAATCACTTTAAATCTAGTCAAGTCACAGACATAATAGTACTATAGAACTGCATTCATTACAATGTGTGAGCAACAAAACCAGTCATAATTTCATGCCTGGCCTCACCGTGTTTCACACATAGCCCAAATCAGTGTGTTAGCATAGGGTATCTCCGGGAAATCTTTGGGACTGTCCAGTTCTGGATTTAAATTTGAATAGCTCTAGGGCAATCTGAATTCAGCAAACCTGAAATGGTGGGTTCACATCCTCAGGGGTGGCTGGTAATCCTCTATATCAGAAGTTGGGGGGAGTGAGGTGGGAGAAGAAGAGAGGAAGAAGGAAATTATATGTAACAAAAATTCCTGCCATTAGTTTAAAAAACTGCAAAAAAGAAAGGAAAGAAAAAGGAAAAGAAAAAACCCACAACCTAAACTATAGGTACTCTGCTCCAGTCTGAAATAGTTTAAATAGCTTTATCAGTGGTATAGATGCCTTTCTAGTCCTGTGCATTGCCTTGGTAGATTCATTATTTATTTAGTTCAACAGTTGATATTAATTAGCTATCTCAAGCATTATCTGCTGTCATATATCTTTATTTGGTTGAGATTATTTTGCTGAAAAGCCATTTCCAGTCATGGCTGAATGTTTCCATATTTTTGACAGCTATAAGACAAAGAGACAGCATTAATGCCATAATTACTAGCCTACCTCTAAGAATGATATAAATGTGACAATTTTTCGCTATTGCGATTGCTGCCTGAGATGAGCAGTTTACACAATGTGTAGTTACAGAGACCTTAATTGTGGAATTAATTTCATTTAGTTGTCACTTAAAAATCCAACTTGTATAAAAAGTCTTTACAACTGGAATACATCAAAATGTACACATGCTTCAGGGCAGAATGTGAAAATTAGGCAATGTTATAGCTTAGTCTCTTGGCCAAAGATGTCTGTAGGCTAAGAGGGTTTTATTGTCAGCTTTTTTCCTACACCTGAGCAATTTACATACACAAACTCAGCAGATAAATCAATACCTATGAGCATGCCTTGAGTTTCATTAGGAGCGCTGTAAAACAAACACAGAGGTTTCTGCCAACCTTCTTATTCCAAAGTAAAGATAAATCGTCTACCACTTTACATCATGCAATTTTTTTTTTTTCAACAGGAAGCCATGTTAACGATAATTACTTGATTATGCATTTCTTTTATGGCTTCTCAATAAAACACTGGCACTTTCAGTGAGAATTCAATAATCTTTATCCCACGTCAGTAAATTCCAAACTAGACCCTTTTTTCTTAGTTGATGAAGATCTTTAACTCCTCACTAATGAAAGATTAAGGCACCACACCTGTTCTTTTTGATTTATGATACAGTGGAGTACAATGTCTCTATTTGCAAATTATTTTGCCAATCCTAATGTTAATTATCATTACATTTTAGTAGCCAGAAACTAAAACGAGCAACTAGTAAACAGGGCAATGAACCTCTATATCTTCCCTGTAGACTGTGTGTGACCATAATAAAGCAATTATTAATAAATGTTCATTGGACAATCACAACTGTTACTTAATATATATCATGAAATTAAGTACAGTTATGTATGAGACTGACTCTTATTACGGAACTACACCTACTAATGATTTTGATTTCTGATAAGCTGTTCCATGATGGAGCACTCAATTTAAAATGTTAATATATGCATGCATGCTAATTCCTGGGTTTTCAGCTGATGTATTTCGATGTCTGTCAAGTACGCATTATGCTATTGACAGGCCACAGATTTCCAAGAAATCATATCCTACAATGATATGAAATCTCTCAATCATAACATTTAATTGCAAAAGATTGCAAAATACTACTCATTCCTCCTGGACAGACCTTTCGTATTTAAAACACCCCCATTGACAAGACATCAACACGTTGTGCTGGGAAAAAAAAATCACTGAACAAAAAACCTAGTCCAGTCTATGAGTCTGAGCTCCTTCCAAACTTGTGTTTATCCAAGATTATTCTACTTGTACTTGCCTAGAAGAATTTCATACCTAAACCACCATCAGAACACCTGAACTTTGAAAAAGCCTGACTTACAATGGTTATGCTTTCCATTATATGCTGTTGCTGTATTAAATTTGATTTTCTTAAAACTACATTTCATTAGCACTTTCCTTACTTTTAAAATAGTGTGATGGCCTTCCTTAAGTGATTAGTGGCATCTTTACCATTATGTGTTTCATTTAATGTAAAATTATTATTTGTTTTCTAATTGTCATTGGTACTGTACATTATTCTGTTAAATTTAAATATAGGACAAAAGATGATCAGTGCAATTAAAAAGACAGAATGAAATTAAAATTTTATCAAGTACGGTTAATAGTGCTAGCAGTATTGCTGAGTTACACAGGCAGGAGAATTCAATAAGGTTGGTGATCACCTGTGAAGTTTCAAGTGATTCACAGCTAAGCTCATCTATTTCAGATGCATTTTGCACAATAATCATGACCATAGCTGTCAAATTAGAGCGTGACTTTGTGACCCCCTCTAGACTGCATAGCTGTAATTAGTTATTCTTAACGACGTTGTGAAAGGAAAGCAAAAACTTCAAGGATGCACAGTACATTGTGATCCAACTGCATTATGAACTGCATCATCTGCCTATTGACTTCCTGGTACAGTTCAAGATGTTATTATGGTTCTTAAGGATTGTATGTTTAGGACATTAGTTCTCAGAAGATACCAGTAAGCCACTGTACATCAGTTCAGCCAAGTTCAGCTAATGAACTCATGGTAGCATTATCTAGACTGGATTTTATGTCAAACTATTTTCAACCAGAGATTTTTGCTCACCTATTAGTGAAAAATGAAAAAAAAAAAAAGCATATAATTTCGTATAATGCATTTTCACATGTGATATATTTAGGAAGGACTTAAATACGTAAGCAACTGACTGCTTTAATTTTCTTGCACTTGAAACTAAAACAGATTAAAAGGTTAACACTAGTGTAGCACATCATGACTTTATATGACACTTCTTATAATTTACTTTTACCAATCTAATATTTCCATTAAATTCAAATATTATCTAGCTATATTTTGCACATTCAGCATCACTGCTCTTTTTAGTAATGGAGAAATTGTATCATCAACGTATGAAGTGGTATTTCCGAAAATCCACTACCTGGCCAATAAAAGATGATGCAATAAATGCCAGAATGAACCAGTTGGTGTTTGGAGTTTAGCAAAATGCGGTAAATGACCTAATTTAGGTAACCAAATCTAATAAATTACAATAGCTTCATCCATACTACTAAATAAAACATATCAGAACCTGTCCTTGGCATAACAGATACCCACTGTGCTAAAATCTTCCTGCCCCAAAGCATGGTGATTTTCCCTATCAGGAAGCATCCCTGGGTTGTGCTACTTTGTAGATCATGCCTGGACACTGGGACAAACCTACATCGTGGAATTTGCTAGCAACTAAATGGCATAGGTGATAGAAAACTGCTTGAGCTTGTCTCTTGGTCTGTGTTGTTTACAGTACAGACTTAGCCAGATGCTATTTTTCCCTACTAAATCCCAAGTTCATCACAGATCACACAAAAATTAAAAAGGTATTTACTGAATTGGCCTTTATATTTTAACGGGTTAAATCAACATGTTAAATGAAAGATCCCAGAAGCAATTTACTTATTAGCATGTGATGCTTTTGAAAAAAAGATTTAAGTAAGATAAATAAGTAGTATTTCTTTTAATGACACCTTCATTTTCTTACCATAATTTTAATGAACAAGTTTAATAATTATAGTATTAAACTTTTAAATAAGTTAATCATATTTGGCACAATACATTTTTCGTGCCTCCAAAGCCTTGTAATAGTTAAAACATTGACTCCATATTTCAGCATGGCTTGAGGTGAGAAGCAATAGGGTTTGGTTTTTTGACAGCAGGATGGACTGTATCTTGAAAGTTCTTTGAGGGTGTTTTACTGAAAGAAAAAGGATCTGTCTGAACTGTCATGTTGTGTATTCTTGAAAGCCCATGTGTTCAAACATACTGGCAGATTATTCTGAGTTACAGACAAACTAGCTTCAAAGCCTACAAGCAAACTTTTAACAGCTTAAGTACATTAAGCCAAGGAGCTAATTTAAAGAAAAGTAATGCAAACAATGTATGGTAAATAACATTTTAAAAATCCAAAGCATTTAAATCACACTAAAAGACTTAGATTAGTTTACATACTCTGTCCTAGGTAAAAATAGCCTGATACTTGAGTGTTCATACTTCTTTACAGGCATACTGTCATTCTTCACCCAGGGAGCCTCTTCAAGAAGAAAAGGGAAAAAGAGAATGCTACAGTTATTAGCAAGGGGAAAGGAAGGACTCCCATCTTCTCAGAGCCCACAACATTAATCTGTCTAGAAAGGTTTTCCTTTACAATCCAATATGCACTTTTCACTGTCAGTCTTTACGCATTAGCATGGGTATATTTTACATGTAGATTCATGGAATAATTTAAAAAGGGCAGACTTGGGACAGATTTTTGCATAACTGTAATACCAACACACAAATAAAATTCCAATATGTCAGAGTTGCAAATCCAGCAGGATAACCTGTAGAGCAGGTACAGTTTTGTGCTACTGTGAAGTACATTCAACTTTTAAAATTAATTCACTTTGTATCCTTGGAAAAGGATTTGACTTCATTGTTAAAGGATGATAGAGTTTCTTAATCTATTTAAAGGTTTTGGCATGAAAAAACAATTATACACAAACATTTCTACTCTCAGACAAAATGGATGTGCATTCAATTGCTGGTGGATTTAGAATAAAAAGAATATGCTTGTAAAGATAAGCTGCTGTTTTTAAGGGAAAAAAAATTATTTAAAAAATCAACCAAAACAAAATCCCTGTCTTTTCCAATTAAAAAAACCCCAAACCTGCCTACAAGGAAAAGGTGATTATTGTCCTAACAACGTTTTGAATACATACACACATTAATCATGGTATAGTACTTATGCTTACATACGAAACCATCAGCTATTGGGCTGTTAGAATCATACGCAACAGAAGAGTAAATTTATGTTATATATTAAGATTAGCTTTGCACCTTAATTCCGTTTCAGTTCACATTGATAAATTCCTAACCCCAAATTATAATATTCTCTAGTTTAGAGCTTTAAACCCTTTAAACCTAAGAGACACAGAAACAGAGCCAATGCAGCCTTCTCATCAAGCTCTATTATGCTGCCCAAATGGATAGTAATTCACACATGAAACACAGTATATGAAATGACCCCTAATGATCTTAACAACTGCTTGATCAACCACCTGGCATCTGCCAAAACAAATGGAAATTTACCCTTTCTCTTTATGCCTGGAAATACTGTCCTAGCCCTGACATACCTCTTATTTAAATTTTGCAAATGTGCGCAACAAGGCAGGCAGGTTCAACTGTACAATGACAGATCTAGCATATTTTAAGAACCAAGATAACAGATATTGTAACCTTTTATCAGTTCATCCTTGATTGGTTGAAGAGCTACAGCTGGGAAGAAAATAATGCCAGGTAAAATTTGTCTCAGGGTGAACAAAATCCAAGGCATATGAGCCAAGGGATAGGCTGGGAGAATTAACAGAGCCACGGGAAATACCAATGAAAGTAATGAGACTGAATTTCCTTATACTATATGACTGAAAAAGCCTTCCTCGCAACTGCAGCGTAGCCCAAATATAAAACAGGGATGAAGAGTCACACACCCATTTTGGAGTTATTCGTCTACTTATGTGCATTTGCGAAGCGTAACAGTCCTTAACGGCTCAGGGTAAGAGGAATTGGTTCAGACAGTAGAAGATCTGGGTCCTATACCCAGAAACCTGGGTTCTGTACCCATAGTTGTCTGGCCCAGGAAATCTTTTTATTCATTTGATTACACACTATTCTGAGCTAGAAGCCCTCTCTACACATCACTAGCTCTGCCTTATCATGCAACTGAAACATGTCAGTTATGGCTTTAGGGAAGATCAGGTAGAGAAAGAATTTCAGTGAATGGCTTGATACAGTCCTAAATTCAAAATCTAGTATTATGCATATGTGATATTATATGTATGTGAATAAAAGCACAACAGCACCTGTTCCATGCTCTATACTGCTGTCCATTCATAATGCTCCCACTTTATAAATGGACAAAGTACATAAAGCCTATATCAGTGTATTTCACACCACATTTGCTCACTATACATTTCCAAACCATAACCACTTGAAAGACAATCCTGAGTCAATATAAATTCTCCTTCTTAAACATATTGATGGAGGTTTCTAAATGAAATTATTATTACAGTGCATGTTCACCAACACTCCCTTTACATTTTGTCTTGAGATTTTAGTGTATACAATGCCAAGATTACTGTTGACAGAAAAAAAAAATGACAGTAACATGTTTTTTGACATGCTTCATTTCAAGACCAAGGTCCTGAAACAGTGTGCCTTTTTTTTTTTACCCATGCACTGCATTTGAGCTGTGTAGAAATAAAGCCTTAGCCATCAGCTGACTGGGTTCGTCTTCCCCAGACGTTTTATGTATTTTTAACACGTTTATTTGGGCATTCATTTTGTGTATATCGATGAGCTGTATATTCTAAAGGATTCAAGCTTGCATTCACAATCTCTGAAAGCTCTTTAAGCTGTTCTGTACCATCTTCTCAATAGTAAACATATCTGGATGAAAACAATTAATCCACCTCCTTTTACAAATGTTGGAAAGACACATTTATTGTTTAATATACTGCACATATTTAAATGTATTTTAATCCCTTTAACCATAGACAGCTTTTTTCCAATTATTTTTCTTCAAAGTTATCTGCCCTTCAGCAGATATGACTTCAGTATTCACTTTTCAGCACAGCTGCCACATTAAACATACATCTCTCTCTTTTCCTCTTTTTTTTTAAACTACTTCACATTACTTGCTTACTACTGCAGAAGTATTTCAAAATCTTAAGATTCCTTCACAGAATGTAAATAATTCAAAGTTCTGTTTTAATAATTCTGTTTTAGTTTTACTCTAGAAAAAAAAAATAGACAATCATGTTTTGGCATAAATGTTGAATGACATGGCTTAGAAGAAGAGCTGTGTCTCTTCATGATCTCTTTGGGTGCACCAAATGGATGTCTGTCTCAGGATGTCTGACTTGTGTCTTTATGAAGTGCTCTTGTTCAACAAAACAGATTGAGCTAAACCTCTTTGGAGACTCCTCTTCAGAGGAGGCAAGGTTTGAGCAGTGTTCCCCATTGACTGAAAGGTGCCTTTTTAAATAAAGAACAAAAAAAAAAAAGTTTTGTAAATCAAAACAATAAAACTAACAAAACCCTGTAGGTTTTTTAAATAAACAAACAAAAAGTTTAACAAAGGAAACAATAATTTAGATGAACAAAAGGATTTGCAAACACTTGAGAGCATCTCTCTGTCAATCCAAGCAGATGACTTCATCCACGCTAAATAATTTCACACACACACCCAGTATCCTTCTAATGCCTTTTGGTGGGTCTTGAATTGCTCCATCTTGTTTCTCCAGTATAAGCAAGGATATAGTTTATGCTACACCAGTTTTTCCTTTTCTTGCTTGTTTTGTTTAGAGCAAACACTAATTAGATGAATTCATACAACACACAGCCAAAAAGCAGGTCAGCATACAGCACTTGAAAATTATGACAGAGTATACTACAGTTATGCTTAATCACTGACCTTAGTTCCACTGGTATCAGACTTTCATTCTCTGTCATATTAGAAAATTACTATATTTTGCTAATTTGTTTATAAGATATAAAGGGTAATGGCACATTAAAATAAGTAAGAGATGACACAATGCATTTTAAACTGATAACTTCATGGTGAGAAATTGGTTTTGGCTGCATAATGACTTTTAATCTTTCTCAGTGTTAAGTCCTTTATCAGAACAATTAGCACTTTCACCAGTATTTCACAGAAATCATGACGTCACCATCCTGTGGATTCTCTCCCTCTTTAAAATATGTTCTAACAAAACAGCTGGAGAAGCAACAAGAATGCCTAACTGCATTTACACATCAATTTTCATAGCTGTATCCTAAGGAAATCCTCTGATATGAAAAGAAGGATCTATGAGTTTGTTGCTGCTTCTTACACAACTGTCCTTTTCTAATATTTTTTTACAACTTTTTTTTTTTCAGTAATAGTACAGCTTACCAAAATATAAAGTCTACAGAGATATAGAATTACATTTTTTTGCCATAATCAGTACATCAAAAATTATTCTCAAAGAGCCAAGTATTATTTACTATTAGAATAATACCTTCTACTATTAGAATAATACCTAATACCTCCTAATCACTTACTGTTAGAATAATACCTTCTTGAAGCATAATACGAAGAAAATGAGACTATATATTAAAGACCATGTGAAAGCTTTGAGATTAAGTGACTTGTCCATAAAATTACATTGAAAGCTTGAGGTAAAGCTAAAAACTGAACTTAAATCTCCTGTATATTAATGCAATGTTTCAATGACAGACTCATCCTTTTTTTCATCTAAATCTTGTATTTCACAAAGATAACTGAAATAAAATAAGAGTAAACAAGCCTAGCTAAAATTTCTGCTAATCACAGAAGTAAAACCCTTTAAAGTACAATGGCTTGAGACCCATGCTTTGCATTATCATTATGGCCTTCCAGTAAATTGATAACAAGAAGCAGAGATAAGCATAATTTGTCCTCTATTTTTATTTCCCTCCTTTTGCACATTCCTTTGTTTGTCTGGAGGCAAGGCAGAATTGAATAATATTAATACACCTCACAGCTCATAGCTCTACCAGTCAGTATAATTATGTTACTTAAGTGATGCTACTTAAAAAAACTTCCTGGCTTCCTCTAAAAGAGTGTAGGTCAACAGTGACAGAGAGAATTGTGGGGAGGGGAAGAGAAAAAAAGAAAAAAAAAGAAAACATATGATCTTTTTGCATTATTTCCTCCCTCCATTTCTACATTTTAGTGGATTAAAATACTATTTACTTTCAGTATACAGGGAATTTTTTGGCAACACAAAACTAAAACAACAAAACTGTTGCCACATTGCAAACGTAGCAATAAACAGGAAAAAAATTACTACTATCTCCAAAACATTTATTAATACACATCATCTGTAGTTCCTGTGCATGTTTTTCAGGAGCTTATGAGCTGGTTCAGACCAGCCTCCTTGATTACGCCTCCTTGAATGTGTTCAAGAGTCCAAACTGTTACCAATATCCCCGGAAGAAACTTTTTACTAAGTCAAAGGTATGGTAGGCTGCCATTAAATACATATTTACCAACATGCCTGAGAGCAACAGGGTCAGAAACAGCCCCAGCATACATGAAGAAGTATGCAGCCATGCATATGTGAATACATTACATGATGCAGAAGGGCATGATGCAGCAGCCTAGTGCTGAACTCACCACAGTCATCCAGAAAAATGTGCATGGGAACCCCATTGACTTTAGTACAAACAGCCACATGTTCCAAGTGAATAATATTCCTACATATTTTACTTGATCAGAAAGGATTAAGGATTTACAAGACAACTCAAATCTCAGCCCTGAAACACAGAAAGTCAGTTTGTTAACTTTCTCTAGAGCTGAATTACCAGATCATATTTTTTTCTATAGCTTTTTGCTTTGCTTTGTTTTATTTTCTGATCCCTACTTTCCTCAAAGTATGGATACCAGCATAGGACGCATAGTGCTTGTGATGGTTTCATCAACGCCACGTATTTACTGTGTTTCTATTTTCTTACTTAATCTTTTCTTCTTTCTGCATTCAAAAATTGTTGACTCACTCTTTAAATTATTTTTATCTTCCAGGATGCTACTTCCTGTCTTATAAATATATTTTATATTCTTAGCAGATATACATGGATACCTTGTAATAGCTTGTATTCAAAAGATTTTCTTTGCATTGTCCCATTACTAGCCATGATGCCAATGTACCTGTATCACTGGGCAATTATTATGTGAGACTCCATAATTTCTGATTCATTTCCAGACTACATCAAGAAATTATTTACATATTTCCTTTGAGACCAATTATGTATTTATGCATGTTCATAGCATAAAGTGTAAAGTAGCTGAAATTAATGAAATAAATGTAACTCATGCTTCATTTATCTGGTAAAAAAAAATATACTTTTTAATTAGAATCTTATGAAAGACTAATATAAAATCTTACATGTGTCAAAATATATTAGTGTGTTATAAGACTGTACCCATCTCCTGTTTTAAACAAAGATAATGAATTGATTTGCTAAGGCTTATCTTCAATGAAACACTTTTGGTTTTCATTAATTCATTTATAGTGCTTACCATACCAACTTTTTTTTTTATTTTCTTAGGACTAGTGTGAGGTTACTTAGCCTGTAGCATCCTTTTTAAATATTAGAAAAAACAAACTTTTCCCTAGACTGATGGATCTTCCCCAGGGTTCTGATTTTTCTGTTTGACTAACCCAAAAATTTGTTCAAGGAACTTCTCATGCAGATAGCCCTTTTAATAAATGTTTATATTACTAACATGTCTGCTTTCTAAATATTTACTTTTACTAATTCATGATTAACATCATCACAAATTAAAACCAGATCAGAAAACATTTCAATGAAAAAAAAAAACTTACAAATGCACCATATTAGGCATAACATTGTTGTATTTTCAGTATGCAATACCAAGTTCTGTGGTTAGAAAACTACATTTCTTCCTAATTTTTAGAAGAATGTCTCCTCTTTTTCTTAATCCTGTTTAGAATCTTTCATGGATATCTTTAACCTCCTTTGTATGCCTGACGTTCCAGACTGCAGTTCTCTAGTGTCCCTGATATATCTAAATTGAAGGACCCACAAGCACCTTTCAGGAATTTTTCCATGGGGGATTGAAAATGGGGAAGGCAACATTCTTCCCTCTAAAGTCTACGGAGACTGGTCATCAAATAGGTTTGATAGGATTTTCCTGAGATATTGCTGATTTTGCAAGCCCACAGGAGCATCGTTCATATTTTTAAATAGTTAAAGAGGAAATTGAATAGTTTTAAAAGGAAAACTCCACTGCTGTCCATATTGTAGCCTAGTCTCCAGTCCTGTCTCCTTTTGCTTCTGATCCCCTGGCAGGACTCTGGCCCTGGCTCATTGCTTGCCATGTTGGGGATGTCAATAGTTCCAGTTACCAGCCCTGGGCCCTGCCTGCTGTGCTCAGATACTGTAAGGCTATACCCCATCAGTGGGGACACTGTGCTGTGGTCACCCTTGACTCTCTGATCACCTTCCCACCAGGGACCAGTCCTTGATCTCCCTTCTCCGAAAAATATGAGATATACCTTCATAGTAAGATCCTTTGCGAAGGCCCATTCATGAAGTTAAGTAAGGTGAGAATTTTAAGATAGCCTATTGGTTATTTTTTGTTTGAGCTGAAAGTTCTATAAAAATGTTCTGTAAAGGTTACCTTTATTTTCTTCTTCCCAGTCTACTCTCCCCTGTTCTCTGTTGCTATCTCACAGGGAACTTCATACACTTAAACTCTGTTTTGACCATGAGAAAGCAACCATTCTAGACTCAAAGCTGGAACTTGTTCTCATCATGTCTTGTGAGCTTGTTCTTATTACCTTTCTACTGGAAAATTTCAGTGCTGGAAGTTTGGAAGGGAGTAGATATGAGGAGGGCCTTTCTGGAGAATTTTTCATATTTCTGATTAGGGAAATGATGAAAGACTTTGCAAATAATGAGTTTGATGGGGACAAGCAGTAGCATAAATTACTTATGACTACAGTTGTTAATATGATCTATTTATAAAATGATAATCTATTTTAAAGCAAAAGTTCTTTTATGCTGCATGAAACTGAATTTGTGGTTGAGATCTGCATTCTCAACTGTTGACCTATATTCAGCATAGATCTAACAACAGCAGCAACAGTAAAAATACACGTTTCATAGAATCATAGAATGTTTTGGGTTGGAAGGGACCCCTAGAGGTTATCTAGTCCAACCCCCCTGCAATGAGCAGGGACATCGCTAACTAGATCAGGTTGCTCAGAGCCCCATCCAACCTGGTCTTGAATGTTTCCAGGTTTGTTCCACTGTGATTGATTTTTTCAAAAAAGATTTTAAGCTTCTGTAAAGTTCATTGCTAGCTACATACATCTATATGGACTCTTTTTTTTTTTCTTCTGATAGATTTAGCCACAGTTAAGCTTCAGTTGCAATGGCCTACTTACCAGTGGCCAAAATAACAAAAAATAGAAGGACTTCGAAGGATTGGTTCATTAACTACAGTTATGGCAGGAATCATGCTGATTCCTGAGAAAATATGCTGAACTGAGATAAAAGTTGATCCAGAGATTGATTGTTTACTTAGCTATCTAACTGTATCTTAAAAAGGAGAAACCTATACACTTATTAAAGGATTGCTTCTTGCAAAGAATGTAGAGATGTGGATTAAAAAAACAACAAAAAAAAGCAACAACAAAAAACCCAACCCTGATGTTAATGAAGCTGAAAAGTGTCAATAAATAAGAAAAACTAACTACAAAACCTCAGTACACTCTTGATAAACATATTCCATCATCACTCACTTTATGGAATGGGAGAGCAGATGATCAGAGGAATAAATTTACTCTCAAAATGGCAGCAAAAGCTTTTCACTTTGTGGTAAATAGCTTGGTTACATAGTTGTAGTGCTTTGAACTCCTAAAGAAAAAATCTAATTTCAGGGGGTTTTCCTTCTTTAAAAAATATCCATAACAATACATACTTCATCCAGATGTAGATAGTGATTTTTGCTAAGATGGTTTGTAGCTTGTTATAGTTACATTGCAAGGCTATCTCTGTATCACACTTCTGATATATAAATATGCATATGTGCTGAACTGCACATTAAATTGGGACAGATGGTAGAACTTTAAGGATGACCTCAGGACTGCACAAATTTTGAGGGAGAATGCATTTTTCCTTCTTAAGCTTCTATGTAGAAATATCTTACAATATCAATACTAAATATTTTTCTACCATTTCTTTCCATCCCAGCTGGTTCCAATGCCTGGGTCTGCTCAGTAAGGTGAGCTCTTCCTCCTTTTCATGCAGTTAATGGCAAGTGCACATAGAAACCCAGTGTTACTGAAGAGGACAACTGAGTAACAGCTTGCAATCCTGAAAGCAGACAGCAAGGCAGGGAGCAAGATGAGCCTGCAGGACAGATGCTGACTTGTCAGAACAGAAGATGACTAATAAAAATAATAATAGCTGTGTGTTTGACATGGTGGATCAGTTCTTGTGAAAAGTTCACAGCACCAACTAATTGCACTAGCATGTAACGCTAGTTGGGATGTGGAGAGGAGAAAAGACATGCAGCAGAGGGACACTGCTATTGTAATCTCAAAACAAGCTACAGTAAGATACTAATTTGCTTTGCAAGTCCCATTTCCTCATTTTCTCACACACATGGTGTTGCTGCAGCCCATTTCTTTGTGTAATGATACTATCAGTAAACAGAACAATTCTAAATTGACCTGAGATTACTAAGGAGACATACTCACACATTAGCTGTGCACCAGGAGGTACCACTGTAGAAGTACACCCCTCACAATGTCCTTGGACAGTGGGTCGTGAAGGCTAATGGAAGGCACGGGTAGAGTAAACGAGTCATAGCGGGTTGCTTAGGAGATCTGGCATCAGCTTGCTGGCAGGAGCAGAGGACTTTGCATCCTTCAAATAACACTGATATCAAGACAGTATTTGTACACAGATGTCATTTACGAACACACTGCACATTAGTTTAACTGCACATTAAATCGTCTAGACAAATTCAGAACAGGGGTGACAGGGCTGACACTCTGGCTCCTGGTGCACTCCATGACTGTAAACTACATGAGGGTGGGAGGAAGCCTTCCTTAGGAGTGACTCAAAGGGGTTCTGGTGAACAGGTCGAGTGCTAATTGTCCGGATGCATTTGGCCAAGAAAGGGGACATGAGATATGCTCATTATCTTAGCTGTAGTGGGAAGATATATGATACTAATATAGGGGACAAAGAGCTAAACTGTAGTGTAAATAATTCTTCTACTTGCTATTGCTTATAAAAGATTTTATGAAGATATATTAGCTTTTTTCTTCCTGCTTATTTCCCCAAATCCCCACACTAACAAGGAAAAGGTGTAGGCAGCCTAGCTACAATTGTATCTAATTGTAACTTAGAAGGGAGAAACTCTATGTTTACTAAAGTATTGCTTGAATATTCCTTCCTATTAGTTTTTCAAAGATGTGAATAGATAACATACAAACATTAATAAAGCTGAAAAGCATCTTGAGTGAGAAAAGCCAACTACTACCACTCAGTGCCATCTTACAGATAACAAAATGAAGAGCTGTTCTAATTCGTATTGTCATCCCCATTCAGTCTGTCCCTTAATTATTCAGACACTAGTTACCAAAAATGGTGTAAAGGTGAAAATACAGAAACAGATGCAGCTACAACTTGGAGCAGTGTGCAGCTCGCTGACTTGCTACTCTCCTGAGACAGCCAAAGTGCCAAAACAATAGCAAAACCCAGATGTTACCATCATGACTACTGCAAGTGTGAGATCAGTCCCCCCCCCAAACAATGTTAAAATATTTCTAACTAAAAACTGAACTGGAGGACTGGATTATTCTGGGGGACTTTAGGTTTCCAAGAGGATAATCCAAAAGGAAATAATTTTAACTGATCAGATTGCATTCCATACTAAATGTATACAAAATTACAGAGTTAAACACTTAAAAGTAGAAAATGCTATACATGCTTAAATGTTTAATATAAGCCTATTGTGAAAATATTATAATATAGTTTTGTCTTAAACTAAATTCAATTTATGGTTGCAAAAAATCTGATTTGACAATTGACAGGAGCTTGACACTGTTACAGCTGCATGCTAAAGGTTTCAAACATCCCAAGAATGAAAAACTAGCCCACTAAAAATAATTTACAATAAAGCCCCTGATGAGAAATATCACAGTGATATACATGTAATATACAAGGAAAGACATGTAATGACTGGGCTGTATTTAGTATTATCTCTGAAGATACCTGTGTGACACTGAGTCCACATTAAGGTTAATAGGATGAACACTGATAATTTTTAAGTGTTTCTGCGGTGTGAATTTAGCTGTTTTGTTCCAGAAAGACCTAGCCTGTGCTGAGGGTACAAAAAAGACAGAGCCATGCCCAGTGTCAGGACCAGAAGGCAAGGAGCACAAACTGAAACACAGGAGGTTCCTCCTGGACATCAAGAAACACTTTTTTACTGCAAGGGTGACTAAGCACTGGCACAGGTTTCCCAGGGAGGTTGTGGAGTCTCCATCCCTGGAGATATTCAAAAGCCATCTGGACATGGTCCTGGGCAGCCTGCCCTAGGTGTCCATGCTGGAGCAGGGGAATTGGGCCAGATGACCTCCAGAGGTCCCTTCCAACCTCAGGATTCTGTGATTCTGTGAACCCACTGTACACCAGTTGTTCCAGAAACAGAGATTGTTCCACGAGGAAATGGCCAAGAGAACCTGTGCAGCTATAGCTGTAGGTAGTGACCTGCTTGGAGCCACAAAGAAAAATCTCTGAATAATAAGGGAGAGACTCCAGTTTTCTAGGTCTTTTTGCACTTCCTTTTCTTCTGGAATGTCAGAAGGGAAATTCAAGACAACTGGAAGAAGAACTAACCAGAGAATGACGTAAACATTAAAATGAAATAATTCTTGAAACATTTTTTAACCATCTGCCTAGTTAGAATTAAGCATACCTAGAGAATTACTGAAAGATGGTGGCCTAATTCTCAAAACGCAAAACATTCTCAGTGAATGAGATTCACAGATATCTATGGTGATCTTTTTCAGTGTTTAAGTATGTCCCTAGCCAAACATGGCCCTGAAAGGCAATGCACACCAGCTGGTTAAAATTTATATTCTTAGCCACAGATACTGTAAATCTGAAATAGCTTATCCTTTGCTGCAGAAGAATAAGTTAATTCAAATCACCTTGCATTTGCTGTGGGATATACACATCTGTGATTATTAAAGCGGTACCCATGGGTAATTTGCTTGTGTGTCTGAGCCTTGTATTTCAATATCTAAGGTTCTTTTTTTTTTTTTTTCCTTTTTCCTCTCAAGTGATCCAAGATCAATATGAGCTCAGACAGGTTTGCAAACATTTTTGGAAGACTTTTGTATTTCACCTGCAGAATGTATGCACATGTTTTTTATTATATTATTCAAACAATTAAAATAGTAAATGAAACTGGCTTCAGGACATAACTTATTAAATGTCCTTCCAGCTTAACAACAAGCCTTTAGTAACTATTCTGTGAGTGATTTTTAAGCAGTTGAGCACTCACCAGAGGCTGATTATACTCACATTATATGTCATTAATTCATTTATAAGTGTGCTTAAGTACCAAATTCTCTCCTAGGTTTTAATTCATTGGGACAGTCAACCTAACAAAGAAATTGATTACACGTGATTTATTCTTCACCTATTGATGATAGGAGGATAGGTTTTACCTCTGGATCTGAATCTTATAAGATTGGTGTTTATATTTTCAGCACAGAGGTACCTCAGTGAAATTCTTTTCCAAAATATTTTTTCTTCTCAACTTGTCTTTCTTTACTGAAACATTGTACATCCACAAGTCTATGGGGCTGGATGGGATTTCACCCAAGAGTGTTGAAGGAGCTGGCAGAAGAGCATAAAAAGCCACTCTCTATCATTTATCAGCAGTCCTGGATAAGAGGAGAGGTCCCAGATGACTGCAGGTTGGCAAATGTGATGCCCATCTTCAAGAAGGGCCGGAAGGAGGATCTGGGGAACTACAGGCC
>NW_009259174.1:728093-759284 GCF_000687185.1 Egretta garzetta | reverse complement strand
TTTGGGCCCCTCACTACAAGAAAGATGTTGCATTGCTGGAATATGTCCAGAGGAGGGCCACAAAACTGGTGAGGGGTCTGGAGCACAAGTCTTACAGGGAGCAGCTGAGGGAACTGGGTTTGTTTAGTCTGGAGAAGAGGAGGCTGAGGGGAGACCTTATCGCCCTCTACAACTACCTGAAAGGAGGCTGTAGTGAGGTGGGAGTAGGCCTCTTCTCCCTGGTAACAGATGACAGGACGAGGGGGAATGGTTTGAAGCTGTGCCAGGGGAGGCTTAGGCTAGACATTAGGAAAAACACCGAATGGGTTGTCAGGCTCTGTAGTGGGCTGCCCAGGGAGGTGGTCGAGTCCTCATCCCTGGGGGTATTTAAAAGAAGGATAGATGAGGTGCTTAGGGACATAGTTTAGTGGTGGGATGTCAGGGTTAGGTTAAAGGTTGGACTCGATGGTCTCAAAGGTCTTTTCCAAACAAAGTGATTCTACGATTCTGTGATTCTAATTCTGGTAATTAGCATGGATTTTTGTAACTATAGTTGTGCTATTTGGGCATAAACTAGAATCTAACATGATCCATAATTTATTTTTTTCCCAAAAAGAAATTACAACAGTCAAAAGCAAATTACAGAACAGTCCATCTTCTCTTTGATACACTTTTTTTTTTTTTTTTTTTTTTTAATTAGCAACAGAGGCTGCTGTATGTGTTTATTATCTAAGGAATGAGGATTTTGTATCACAGGCAATTATGTTACCCCATTATAATGCTATTTTAAAGTAGAGAAGTTAGTAAAACATGTAATGTTACACTCAGGATTATGAAATGATCTTTTCTGCAGTATACTTGTGAATTCTCTGTTCACTAAGTAAATATAAGATACATCTATGCATTTAAAATTAGTCCTCACTGACAAAAGTCTTTATGCCTGAACGTAAAGATGTCACTTTACAGCATTCTTTATGATACAAGGTATCAGTTTAGCTTCCCACATACAGGCATCTTGAAGGAATTTAAGATGCTCTCAGGTATCTTGTCTGGTCTTCAGATGACAAAGCATCAGATATCTGGTCTTCAGATAAAGCATGGTCTCCTCTAGACCCTGTGGACATATGTTAGACATTTTAGGGCATGTCAAATGACACTAGATGCCTATGCATGGGGAATGGAACTAAGCTATTACTGGAGCTTAAAGAACGATTCATCTTGACATTTACAAATATTTACTTTAGCATTGAGATGACTAGCTCTTTGGACACCTTAAGTGTCTTTTCTTCTGACACAATATGTGCTTCAATTTGCTAGACCAGATTCAAACACCTGTATTACAGGCACTGAAGTCAGGCAAAATAAATCCCAGTTTAAAGTCTGCTCCTGAAAAGCCTGTGAAAAGATTTAAAAATACATAAACAAGTAACTGGATTATGTATTGTTTTGACCATTACATGCAAAATAAATGTTTCTTTGTTTTTATATTCCTTGAGTTTAACAGTTAGATTGCTAAAGATTACTCTTTATTATATATTTAATAAAATTAACAAACAAGAACAGCATTGAAGAGGATCAGTACATGCATCCAGCTATGCAACAGGAATTATAAATAATGAAATATAAGCTCAAAGCTTTGGATTTGTGTAAAGCCTGAAAAAAGAAATTCCACATTTCATCCTTTCAACTAAAAATACTGCTGAGCATAGGGCTTATAGTAGCCACATATAGGGTAATCAATGGATAAAATATTCTCTTAACTACTCACATATCATGTATGTTCTTTAAGACACAAGATGTCTTCTCTGCTAAAGTGGAAAGGGTCCTACAAAAGCTGCTAAGTGGGAGTAACACAACTGTCATCCTCAACAGTCATTTGCATATAGTTGGTAGACGGTGGCACACAAACCATCAGCTGTCTCATATAATAAGCAAATGGCAATATTATGATTTCCTACGCATCGCTCTGTGGGAGTGATAAATAAATAAATATTTTTCAAGTATAACCTCTGTATCAGAAGCAAAAAGCTGATCCTCTTGTTTAAAAAAACAAAAAGTAAAAGAATACCAATAACCATTTTATTCTGCTGAATGAAATATTAGTGATGCCATTTTTAAAGCCTCCTAGTAGAGATCATAGAATCATAGAATGTTTTGGGTTGGAAGGGACCCCTAGAGCTCATCTAGTTCAAATCCCCTGCAGCGAGCAGGGACACTGTTAACTAGATCAGGTTGCTCAGAGCCCCATCCAACCTGGTCTTGAATGTTTCCAGGCACGGAGCCTCCACTACTTCTCTGGGCAACCTGTTCCAGTGTTTCACCACCCTCATTGTAAAGAATTTCTTCCTTATATCTAGTCTAAACGTACCCTGTTTTAGTTCAAAACCATTACCCCTTGTCCTGTCACAGCTGGCCCTACTAAAAAGATATTCCCCCTCTTTCCTATAGGCCCCCTTTAAGTATTGAAAGGCTGCAATCAGGTCTCCCCACAGCCTTCTCTTCTCCAGGCTGAACAAGCCCAACTCTCTCAGCCTGTCCTCATAAGAGAGGTGCTTCAGCCCTCAGATCATTTTGGAGCCCTCCTCTGGACCTGCTCCAATAGTTCCATGTCCTTCTTGTGCTGAGGGCTCCAGAGCTGGACGCGGTACTCCAGGTGAGGTCTCACCAGAGCTGAGTAGAGGGGCAGAATCACCTCCCTCGACCTGATGGCCACGCTTTTCCCAATGCAGCCCAGGGTACGGTTGGCCTTCTGGGCTGCCAACGCACATTGCCAGCTCATGTCCAGCTTTTCATCCATCAGTACCCCCAAGGCCCTCTCGGCAGGGCTGCTCACAACCCTTTCTTCCCCCAGCCTGTATTAACACTGGGGGTTACCCCGACCCAGGTGCAGGACCTTGCACTTGGCCTTGTTGAACCTCATGAGGTTCACACAGGCCCACCTCTCCAGCCTGTGCAGGTCTCTTTGGATGACATCCCATCCTTCTGGTGTATCAACTGCACCACTCAGTTTGGTGTCATCCGCAAACTTGCTGAGGGTACACTCGATCTCGCTGTCTAAGTCATTGATGAAAACATTAAACAGCACCGGTCCCAGTACGGACCCCTGAGGGACACCACTCGTCACTGGTCTCCATCCAGACATCGAGCCATTGACCACTACCCTCTGGATGTGACCATCCAGCCAATGTTTGAAGAGACTTAGATGTATCAATGCATGCCTACAGAATCATGTTAACAGGTATCTGGCTAAGTACAAAACCGTGCAATTCTCAGTTAATGCTCAAGTATAAGGAGCTTAGTTAGAAATTCTACTGTAAGGAGGTATCTGCAATACTTGTTGATTGATGATCAACAACCTTTAAGGCAAACAAAATAGTAGGAGGGAAAGTAGAGTACATTTACTTTAATCCATAAATTAAAATTTTAAGAAATTAATGGACAGCCCTTATTCAAGCATTTCCAATATGTGGCATTTTAGATTTACTTGGGTTAGATTTATTAACTCAGTAATATTTAAGTTCATATAAACCTGTTTTCTGGTTTAAAAATACTTAATTGTTTGCCAGCCTGCGTTTGTACATGAAATAACCATTGCAACATTTCAGTACATCTCCAAAGAGTGCCTTTTTAGAGTATTGCTCTTCAGAATGCTTTGCATATGCTCATATGTAAGGACATCAGTTTGCTTTTATGTACCTTTTCCTTTGGCATTAGGCACACTGACTCAGTTTATTCTAGTATTATACTAAGTATCATAATGGATGACCGCTTTGCAGCATTAAACCCATATGCATGCAGAACACTCTCAGTTGAATGTGGCTGACACACAAAATTCATTCAGTTGAATTAGTAGAAAAACATATGATTGTTCCTGAATTTCTAAAACCTCACATATTTTTCAAAAAGGTATTTGAAATCCTATGAGTAAGTCTCATTGAAAGTCAACAGATTTATGCTTCTACATTAGTAAGGTAAAAACCTAGACCTATTTGGACTTTTGTCCATAATAAAAATAAAGCTGTTTCCAAATGCCATTTAATCTGCCTGATATTGAGTTCTACTTCCTTTAATGTCCATGTCATAGGTTAATATGGAGGTGGAACAGAGGGAAGATGAGAAGCCTACAAGATGTTTATTACCATAGAAAATCTAATTTTCTGGAATAAACTTGGATTTATGGAAGTATGCAAGTATGCTTCCTTAAAGTAGGATTTCACATGGTACCCCATCTCATGGCCTAATAGTGTCCCGAGAGTAATGGCTTAGAGTGGAACAGACTTGTAAATATCTGCTGGGAGTGCTGGGAGTGATTTCCCAGATCTCCATAAATGGAGGCTAATTGAATACCTTTTGCAACACTACCATATATTCCCCTAGTTTTCTCTTGCCTCCCTTTGAAGGAGTCAGAATGGTGAAGGGGTTAATGAGGAAAGACTGAACTCATCACACTGAATTAGTGGCATGTAATGGACCTAAAATGAGCTACATTACCTGGAAATACTTTTATTTCCCTACTACCATTATGGGAAGTTCTCGTGTTCCTCATTTTTATGCCTCAGCTAGATGCCTAAAGGTAGATGTGATTAGTCAAAGCTAAGAGCCACGTACGGGCTCCTTTGTGAACACAGTGGGGAGGCACATAGGAGGGAAACATCTTTTGCCCTCACTTCCCTATTTAGCAGGATGAGGAATGCCAATACTGCTTATGGCCCCCAAACTTACACACACACATTTTATCTTACTTATTGATAACTCTAAAAACTACTTGTTTTACTTAACAGCTTAACAGCTCCTACACCCTTTTAGGATAAAGACTTCAAGCTGTGTATACATGAGATCTCTCTGGTAAAGCCTTAATTTGGTTTTGTTTACAGAGAACTCAGAACAGTAGTATCTATTAAAAAAGTTAAGCAATCAATTATTTGTTTATTACTTAACATTATTGTTCTGCAGAGCTTTCATGAAGAAATAGGACTGTCTTTTTCGGTCCTGTTTGGTTCAGTGGTAAAGAAGTTACAAGTAAAATTTTACTTGCTGTTTTTGTGGCAAAAATAAAAACATCACTGCTGTTTTGTAAGGATCTCTTTCAGAAAGAATAATATAGATGTTGAGTTTTTTTCCCATGTATTGGTGAAAAGCAACTGAAATGGCAATGACTGGCAGGCTGGTAACAGCAGATGAGGAGAAGGCTGAGGTACTCAACACCTTTTTTGCCTCAGTCTTCACTGGAAACCTCTCTCCTCACCCCTCCGAGTTGATGGATGGCATGAGGGGGACCAGGAGGGCAAAACCCCTCCTGCTGTAGGAGAAGATGAGATTTGTGACCACCTGAGGAACCTGAACACACATAAGTCCATGGGACCTGATGAGATGCATCCCAGAGTCCTGAGGGAATTGGCCGATGTAGTCGCAATTTTTTTTGAGATAGCCAGCATGGTTTCACCAAGGGCAAGTCCTGCCTGACAAAACTAGTGACTTTCTATGATGGTGTGACAACAACAGTGGACAAAGGAAAACCAGCAGATGTCATCTATCTGGACTCCTGCAATGCCTTTGACACGGTCCCCCACAACATCCTTCTCTCTAAACTGGAGAGCTATGGATTTGATGGGTTCGGTGGATGAGGAACTGGCTGGATGGTCGCGTCCAGCCTGCAGAGGAGAAGGCTGCAGGGAGACCTTGCTGCAGTCTTTTGGTACTTAAAGAGGGGCTATAGGAAAGACAGAGAAAATCTTTTTAGTAGGGCCAGCTGTGACAGGACAAGGGGTAATGGCTTTGAACTAAAACAGGGTACGTTTAGACTAGATATAAGGAAGAAATTCTTTACCATGAGGGTGGTGAAACACTGGAACAGGTTGCCCAGAGAAGTAGTGGAGGCCCCATCCCTGGAAGCATTCAGGACCAGGCTGGATGGGTCTCTGAGCAACCTGATCTAGTTGACGGTGTCTCTGCTCACTGCAGGGGATTTGAACTAGATGACCTCTAGGGGTCCCTTCCAACCCTAAACATTCTATGATTCTATGAAATTAAGATATTATTAATGTAATCTCTTATTAAGGATAGCAAATACATTTTTATTTAAATTGGTGGGACTTAGACATTAAATTTTCAGGAAGACATTTTCTGAATGAAGCCTCAGACTTCAGAAAGAGGGTAAGCACAGCACTTTTCTGTTTTCTGGTTTATTTTCAGTGATGGATTTGAAAGGTATATGTAGTTAATATTAATGCCAAGCAAATATTCTTGGGGGAGAGAAGAAACGTGGATTTTACTTATTGGAATTCAGAGCTTCTGAGTCTCTCCAAAACAGAAGAACAAACAACTAGAGACTACAGACAATTATAAAAATTACTTTCTTTTTTTTAAAACAATTTGAAGTTAAGAGAAAAGTCAAGTTATATCCACTTCAGCAATCCAAGTATGATTGTTTATGCAGTGCAGAACAGTGTGGTGCAGGCTTATCGAAGTTAATACGGTTCAAGTTGCTATTAAAAATTCATATGCTTTTAAACTAAGAAACAGTTGGTACGCTAAAAAAATCATTGAATATTTGGGTAGGAAGAAATATATCCTTGAAACTGGAGATTTACATCAGTCAAACCATTGTTTCCCACATATCTACAGTCACTGCTTTCCTGGGTACACCTACAGGTGTCCACTCTCTCATTGTTTTCTTAAAAATTGCAGTAGATTTCTCCAAATAATATAGTATGAATAATAAAATTACAATTTTAAAGTTTAAATAAATAATAAATATAATTTTAAAATCAGTGCTATTATAGAGGAAACATAATGTTTATTAGATTGAAGTCAAACCGGTACTTCTAATAGCATTGCTTGGCTGGCATAAATTCACAGAATAATATCTTTCTGAAAGTCAAAACAATTGGTGTATTATTTCCAACATTCTAATTTATTATTTAATTTAAACTAGAATTATTCAATGTTTCATAAATGTTATATGATGAATGATATATTTTTACGTACTTTCATATGTTCAGTAAAACACGTTGATACCAAGTACTGCACAACAAAAAAAAGAAAAATAACATTTTCCAATATTTTATGTATAAATCTCCCTCTTTTAAAACACAAATATTTTAAAGCATGAAATCAATTTCGAAATAACAGTGCATATGCTCTATTTTGAAGTAAGTAAGGCTTTGTAGAGATGAATTCTTCATTGAAAACTTCACAAGGGTTATGGGACTTTTTGCATTGAATATAATAGTCTGTTTATCAATTATACAAAAAGTTTACAGTATTTTTGCATTGCTTAGTTCTCAAAAATATTTTTGACTATAATTGATCCATTTTTTTCAGATTGTGGGTTACAAGATATATTGAACTTTCAGGTATTCTTGATAGGGATGGACAGGGCTATTCAATCTCCTCTTCATCAGACTTCCAGCCCTGTAGTCCCTTTCAGTGGAGGAAGGATTACTGGTGGACAGAAATGAACATTTACTGTAGCAACATCCAAACCCATTTTCCACCCAGAGCTTCCACTCATAGAGTGAAAAGGTATGATCTGACCATATATACACATATGTACACATATATATGCATACATATATGTATATTAAAAAAATTATATTAATGAGATCGACTGTGCCTGAATACATACTTCATGTAAGCTGTCTGCTCTAAGTTAGCCTGATTTTTTCCTAGTAGGTGCATTTAAAGTGAGCAAGAAACAACGTGTGATTATATAATTGCCTAATTATGCTTTTAATTTGGTCTGTTATGTTTATGAAGACCTTTACAATCTCTTTGTCAGCACAAATAATATTAAAAAACCCTATAAAGAATAAAAGCAAGCTTTCACAAATAATTCAGAGATTCCTTCAAACTTTCCTAAAATAAGAAATTAAGTTAAGATGTAGGGGTTTGCTTTTTATTGAAGATTTTTTTTTTTAAGTTTGATTTGGCTAAAATTAATACAGCAAAATCTTGGCCACAGAATTCATTAGTGCCTTAACTCGCCATCATATTACAAGTTATTATAATTCTGCAATTGTTTATCAGTTGCTGAATTATATAAAAGTAGACATAAAAATAATAATCAATGTAGTTGAACTGATCTCTTCAAAAAGGAGAATTTTTTTCTCATACTATTTTCCTGCATTTTTAAGAAAAATTAGAAGCTTCAAGAAGACTCAAGAGCTAATATTGTTAAACAGTAGCATCCATTAGAATTCTGGCATTAAAGCAGATTTCTTTCTGTTAAGTAACTTAGAAGTTAAATAAATTAAAAACAAAACAAAACAAACAAAAAAAAACCTAAAACCAAACAAAACCCAACAAAAACAAAACAAAAAAACCAAAACAAAACAATAAAAAACAACAACAAGAAAAATCCCCAAAGAAATAACCCCAGAGAATTTAGACACCCAACCTAGTTAGTACACATATCTGTTCTGATTGCATGTCCTGGGCTTGAACTGTCTCCTGAACGTTGGCATTTATCTTAGGAGACAGTATACTGCAGTAGACCTCTCATGCAGAGAATAACCAAATGCTGAGAACATTTAAATGGCATTTAAATGACTCCTGCTTTCCTCCCTTCTGCTCTTTCTTTCCAAAAGATGCTTTGTTATGTATGAGTAATGTAAAATCATAAGGAAGCTAATCCTTTCCTTTTGTAAATAAATGGTAAAAATTCATTAGCTCAAATGAGCTTCACTGAGCATCAGATGATCTATATGTGAGATGTCACAATACCTCCTTGTAATAACAAAGGCAGAAGGCTATTCGCTGAGCTTTTAAGTTATTACTAAACATTTGATAACAGAAATTTAATATAATTACTTTCATAATTATGCATTTCTACAAAAAGAAGACTCTTTGGATTTACTTACTAAAATTCAAGTCTTAATTTTTATCCTGTCTCTCACTTTGCCTTGTATACTGTGATGGAAAAATAATAATAATAAAAAAATCTTCCTTCCTATTCTTTATTATTATTATTATTATTATTATTATTATTATGAACCGTTATTTTTTGATGCATTTAAAAAAGCTTGACAAAATGAAGGCATGAAATGAACAACCTTTCAGTTTTATGTGCTTGGATGCCTGTTACATTTTTTTGAGACTCATTTGAAATAAAGACAGTAGCTCTAGCAAAGAACAAGAAATGTATAGAAATATTGTAATACCACACACTGAAATAATGAATCATACCTGAAAAGAAGCTGCACAAAAACATGCTTTTATCAAGATTTTAAAAATATGGAAAATCCTATGCTTCAGGCAGTTTTGGTTTAGGCTTCTTTCATGTATTTTATGTCATTTGCTATTTACAACAGACTTCAGCCACAGAGGTTCTCTGACCAGATGTCTTTTTTTTACTGGAAACAAACTCTGACAAGTAGTCACAAAATTAAATTGCTAAAGGAAAAGATTGTGAAATAAATTTATGAAATAGAAAATAATAAATTGTCTGGATAATTTGGTATTCACCCACTAATTTTCTATGAAATACATAGAAAACTGCTAAACTGTTAGTTCTGTAGTATAAGCTATTACTTAAATCATCTTTGGTATTAGAATAACGGACAGAAGCTATTGGTGTGACACGAACTTTAAAAATAGCTCTAGTTATTGTCTGAATTCTGTTCCAGGGAAATTGATACAAAAATAAAATACTGAACATCCTTCATATACACTTGAATACCTGTGACACATTTGGCAATCTCAAATTGCCTTTCATGGAAGAAATCCTGCCCTTACAAGTTTTAGTTGGGCCATGTGAAGGAATCAGCAAATATGGGAATAGGGTATGAGCAGTAAGTACTCTCTTTTCCAATAAAGTTTCTGTTAAGTTCTCCCATCAAAGCCTCTGAAAGAACCTATCCTGTTCTAAAGGGAGAGCAAGACCTTTAATGAATTAATAACTAGCTAAAAGACAGAAAAAGGACTGGAATGAATGGTCATTTTTCATAATGAAGAGATATCTACAGAGGCATCCCTGAATAATTTGTGTTGCTGAGTTTGTTGTCAATTATTTAAGCGAGAAAAATGAGAATGTAAAATCATTTATTTAAATTTTTAAGGATAACCAAATCTAACGTGATCTTAGAGGTATAAGAAAGACCTCACATTTCCAAATGACTGAGTAATACATTTGAATGTTAACAAAAGTAGATTAAATTCAGTGTTGATAACTGCAGACTCAAGGAGACTGGAAAAGAATCCCCACACATGAAAAACAATAAGCTCTAAATTGGCTAATATCACTTAGGAGAAAACTCTGGATTCATTGTGGATAATTTTCTTTTTCTTAAGAAATGCAGTAAAGCATTTGGTACTCTTTCCTTGTGTTAATATATGTTAGCAGCCACTTCCTAAAACAGATGCTGGGATCTTTGATCTGGCAGCAGGTTAACTTCTCAAAAAAGGTGATATCATAGTGATTTAATTTTAATCCTATTTGTTTTAGCATTCACATTTTACTTTCTTAATAAAGGTAATTCTTTTCTTAAAAACTTAAAAAAAACAGGCACAGTTTTTCAATATCTTTGTTCTGTGAGAATGGAAAATTAATCTTTGTGCACATGTCTATGTGTGCTCTATAATGCATAACATACCACCAGAGTGATCGTATTTAAAAAGAATATTTCTTACAATCATCTCTTAAAACACATGCCACAGATTTAAGATGATGTAGAGCAGACACCTTGGTGAGCATCTTATCCTTGTTCTGTCTTTCCTGAATTGTGTATTCCTTTAGTAAGACAGTTATTGGAAATATCTTTCAACTCCACTCCTTCCAGATGTAAAATGAAGAATACATTTTATATAATTTTATTGAATTACATCTTCCGAAAGTCCCCATGAAAATTTGTATGCAATGAAATTAGAACCAGACCTTTATAAAAGAAAAACTAGCACACAGAAGCTGTGCAGGGTTCCAGCAATCAGGGCAACTTTTGCCTCCACAAAAAACTCACAATAGAGATTTTATGAATACTCTTAAAGAGGAAGACAATTCGTGGTTGTCTGATTTACTTATGGGAAAAATTGGTAGTATAGTTCCTGCAGAGGCTATATTCTCTTATTCTTCAGTACAGCATAGTACATACTACAGCCATTACACGGACTTAATAGGAAAGACTGACTTGGGTCATTTGTCATGACTAGCATTTTTATTATGTTTGCAGTTTATATAGTAGTATTTTCATGAGGCAACAACAGCAGTACAACCCAATGATGCAGAATGAGAAGAAAAAGGAAAGGGTGAGAGAGAGGAAGAAAGAAGTGAAGATCACTCGAGAAGCTGTTTCCTTTGTTCTGAACACAACTCTCTTTCACATTAATGCTTGCCACAACTTGCATAGTCAGTGGAAAGGTGACCTGCATTTCACACTGCTGTAAACTACAGAGCAACTGGGGCATGGAGACAAAGAAAAGACAGATTGAAACAAAATGTCCCTTATTTCAGTCCTTGAAGCTATTTCTGAGTTGAGGATTGGACACAAAAACATTGGATAGCCATCAGTCATACTCATTAGGCAAGATTTTATTAATATAGGACCCCCAAACATAGCTTTAAGCAGCCTACTTGTGGCTGACAGAACTTGGCATAACTGGACTACCCTATACAGCTGTGACCAAATACTCTTGGTGTCAGGGACAATTCTTTAGGTAGACTTTCTTAGAAGTTTTTTGTTGTTGTTGCCATCATTGTGGTTTTCTTTTTTAATTTTAGTGGGACCACTGCAGCCAAGCAAAATGGTATGGTCAGCTGGAATTAACTGAAAATTCATTCTACTCCCACGATAAAATGGGGTTTGGAAAGACTTCAATCTGAAATACATATCCATCATTTTCCCCTTATTCATTTTCCTTTGAAAAACTTTCTGGGAGCTAAAGCTTTTACCAATGCTTATTTCAAAATATACTTATCCCTGAGTGATGATATTTTTAATTGACATCAGAAACATGCATACTAAAACCACAAAGACTTGCAAACATTTTGTATGCTTTTATGCTTGGTATTACTAAAGTAACCTTTTCCAAAGGTTATAACTAACCTTTTGATGGTCTTTTTGTCAAAAAACTGAAGGTTGACATTGAAGCTGGTTCTTGTAACATGAAATATTCACAAATTACTTCAGTGCTTTCTTCTTTGTGCTAAAGAACCCCTTTCAAAACATTCTTATTCAGCAACTATCTTCTACTGATGTATTAAACTTTTATATCAGAGTTAAAGTTTTATAAGGTTTAAGGTTATAAAATATTAAGACAAGAGTTGAGCTTGTGATAAGTTCTGCTTAAAAGAGAGCAAGTATATCTACCAAAAAGAAAGAAATGCACATTTTATTATGTTGCTGCTTTACAGAGATGCTTTTCTGATTCCTTTTTCTTTTTTTTCTCATACTGAATTTATTTTTTGATAAATTCATAACAGAAAATTAAGGGAAAATAAATTTTGAGTTCAAATAAAATTAAATTGTTATAAACTTTCTTTCAAAAGTTGCAATTAGTTGGTCTTGACCAATCCCAAAATTTGATCAGGCAATACTGTTCACTAGAAGTCAAATGTATTTTAGTCAAAACTAGTAGCAGAATTGTCAATAGCTACGGGATTCTGTGAGACTGGGCCTCCATTTGAATGCATTTTGTTTCAATTCAGGAGTGTACATCCAGTACCTCCAAACAGTATCTCTATATTACATTCCCATATGTAGCTCTTAAGCTCATTTAAAACTAATTCAAAACTATTGAATATAGATGTTTCAGCCATGTTAAAAAGTAAAAAAAAAAAAAAAAAAAAAATTTTTTAAAAATTCTTTTCCCCAAGGGAAAAAAAAAAAAAAGAAAAGTTAATTGGACTGCAAATATCACTTCCAATTGCAAGGGTAGATTTAAAAATTGTATTTACTTTCTGAAATTTTCATTTTGTGTAGCAATTTTTGTAGTTTATAGGATTTTCATTATAAAGACGTGTATTGTGCGATTCTTGTTTTCTATAATCTTTTGCTTATAGCTTTCTGTGAACGGAGTTACACTTTTATCCTAATGTCTACTTTTTTATAGAACCATGGAATGTTTTGGGTTGGAAGGGACCCCTAGAGGTCATCTAGTCCAAAACCCCTGCAGTGAGCAGAGACACCGTCAACTAGATCAGGTTGCTCAGAGCCCCATCCAGCCTGGTCCTGAATGCTTCCAGGGATGGGGCCTCCACTACTTCTCTGGGCAACCTGTTCCAGTGTTTCACCACCCTCATGGTAAAGAATTTCTTCCTTATATCTAGTCTAAACATACCCTGTTTTAGTTCAAAGCCATTACCCCTTGTCCTGTCACAGCTGGCCATACTAAAAAGATTTTCTCTGTCTTTCCTATAGCCCCTCTTTAAGTACCAAAAGACCGCAATCAGGTCTCCCCACAGCCTTCTCTTCTCCAGGCTGAACAAGCCCAAATCCCTCAGCCTGTCCTCATAGGAGACGTGCTCCAGCCCTCGGATCACTTCTGTGGCCCTCCTCTGGACCAGCTCCAACACTTCCATGTCCTTCTTGTGTTGAGGGCTCCAGAGCTGGATGCAGTACTCCAGGTGAGGTCTCACCAGAGCAGAGTAGAGGGCCAGAATCCCCTCCCTCGCCCTGCTGGCCATGCTTCTCCGGATGCAGCCCAGAGTACAGTTGGCCTTCTGGGCTGCCAGCGTACATTTCTGGCTCACATCCAGGCTTTCATCCATCAGTACCCCAATTCCCTCTCGGCAGGGCTGCTCACAACCCTTTCTTCCCCCAGCCTGTATTAATACTGAGGGTTACCATGACCCAGGTGCAGGACCTTGCACTTGGCCTTGTTGAACCTCATGAGGTTCACACAGGCCCACCTCTCCAGCCTGTCCAGGTCTCTTTGGATGACATCCCGTCCTTCTGGCGTATCAACTGCACCACTCAGTTTGGTGTCATCCGCAAACTTGCTGAGGGTGCACTTGATATCGCTGTCCAGGTCATTGATGAATATATTAAACAGCACCAGTCCCAGTACGGACCCCTGAGGGTCACCACTAGTCACCGGTCTCCATCCGGACATTGAGCTGTTGACCACTATCCTCTGGATGCGACCATCCAACCAATTCCTTACCCACCAAACAGTCCACCCATCAAATCCATAGCTCCAGTTTAGAGAGAAGGATGTTGTGGGGGACCAGTAGTAGTAGTTTGTAGTAGTAGTTGTAATTTCAAGTAACTATGCCTTTATATGAAAGACAGCAGTTAAAAATTATTTTTTACTTCTGTTGTTGAAATCATGTTTATTCTCTTTTAATTCATTCTTTCAACCATTTTAGGTTAAGCTGATGAGTTTTGGTCTGCCTCCTAGTAATGAAAGCAAATTAGAAGGGTAAAATACAGATTCTGCCTTGCCTTAATCTATTCCACATTATTCTATACATCAAGAACCTTTATGGAAACATAGGATGGGCACTACAGAAATCAATGCACTTCTGAAGCTTGATTAATTCCATATTACTATAGACATCTGATATATGTCAGGTGAACCATGGCTTAAAGTACATATTTCTCTTCATTGTTTATAGAGTGTAGACACACCAAAATAAGTAATCTAAATGTAAATGGCTAAAATTAATTGAGACACCATACCTCAGTGATGATCTCATTCAAGAATTGTGATCCTGTTTCCCTTGTAATATGAGAACCTAAAATGCCTCTTCCTTCCACACTACTAAAGTTTCAGTTTCTCTCACCAAAATGAACATTCCGCTTCAGACCTTCTTCTAAGCAACAAAACAATAAACATCTGTAGACAATCCTGGTTTCATTCTAGACCAATAATGTGGTGCCTTTCACAACAAGTTTTGGAGCAAAGTGAATCATCCATCCCTTCCAAGCCCAACTCCTTTCAGATAACTTTTAAGGTCTGTGGATACTAACCTAGATGTAAATCAAGAATATTGGATAATACAAGACATCTTACATCTTTCATCTATTTACCTGAATAAAGTGAAACTCCTAAAATTTAAAATTTTTAGTCTTCAGACATGGGCAGATGGTAGCAAGTGAACTAGTTGACGTATCTTAAGATATTACTGTTTCTCAGCTGACATAAAATAACTGTCCCTGCAAATGCTCCTAAGCTGGTGTAGCTATAAGGTAAAATGAATTAAACTGCCATGACAACAGTAGCAGTTCACATTCTCCTTAAAACTTACAACTGTTTTTTCAGTTGTTTTGTTTTATACTTCCTCAGACCTATTTTTTCCGTTAAACAATCATTACAGTCATTTATAGGCAATTACAAATTAAGAGTAGAGTCCTAACAATCACCAGTGGTGCTTAGTTTCTAACCAAGACACACTGTAATTAAATTAAACAAATAATTCTGGGAGCACCAGAACTAGTGAGGCTTGATTTCTTATGCATTTTTGTTCTTCGGGTTGAATTAGAACAAGGTTTTCTATTACCTCTTCAGAGATATATGCTATCCTTTCACAATGTACTTTGGTGGTGACACGTAGGCTGCCATGTTCAAATGATAGCATTTTACAAAACTTGTAGGAACATAATTATTTTGCATACTTACCCTAATACATTTTTTTTTTTCTGATGTGATAATCAGAAAAGGTTGGGATGCAAGAGGTACAATATAAAATTATACTGAAATGGTATAAAATCTGATCTGAAGGGTAATCAAACTTAAAACATGCACAATCAAATGTTCAGTGGTTAAAGTATTACACTGATATACTTTTATTTCATAAACTTATCTTGCTGCCAGCAGTAGTACTGTTTGAGTACTAGTAACTAAGGTTCATCCAAATAGTTGAATGTCAGACACTTTGGCACTTGCATAACCATTTGAAGCTATCTATGGATTGTATAATGAATTTCTGCTTTCACTTGTTTAACTAATGCATGTACTTTCATCACAGAGATAGCGTGCTCATTTTGTGCAGCATATGACACATCTTTGTACAGATAGGCTATATTCAACTATTGAGTCCATTAGGTTGGCTAGATGACTAATTGACTAGATGTCTTTCTTTTACATGAGTAACATTGAATTGGACAAACTCCTATTAGTAAACTAATACGTCACTGTAAAAATAAGGCTAAAATAGCTTCATCAATGCTGACTGCCTGCAGTATTAGCAAAGATAACTTGGCAAAGTTGTTAAAATGTTTTGGATCTGAATAATCAAATACACAAAAATAATATTAAGAAAAGTTATGGTAATCTGAACAGGGTTACTAAAAATTTAGTACTCTTCCTCTTGCTTGCACGCAATTTCTCCTAATTCTCCTGATTATAATACCTAAGAATTGTTCTTTTATTCTCAAAAATTGATTTCTAACACAATGTAGAGATTTAAAAAGAAACACCATTTTAAAAGGTCATACAGCAGGGACAATACACAGCATGTGACAAAAGGATTAGCAGAAGAATAATACTGCTTTTTTGCCCCTATTAAGCTTTTAACAAAAATGGTATTTCTGATATAGGATTGCCATGGCTCATTCCCCTTTGACACTACAACTTACTGAATACTTAGCAGTAATGGAAAATACAATTGAAATATTATGTTGATAGTAAACTATAAACTTTAATATAAGACTAATTGAGTATACACGTTAAAAAGGCAAGGAATACTGTAAAGTTCATCCATCTAAAGCTTATTATTGTTATTTAAATCCTTGGCTGTTTTCAATGATATGTTCATATGCCTTTTTGTTCATATGCCATAGAGGTTTCTTCAGTAATTTTGAAAATCTTAATTATTCATTTTAAATCAATAAATCATACACTGGAATTGCTCCTTCCCACTATTTTTTATAAAACAGTATTTTCTTACAAAACTGTTTTAATGGAAAATTCATGTTCATCTCTGCTTTTGTGTACAGAAAAGAAACATCAAATCTTTTTTTGACTGACCCTTCCACAGTGAAGTGAATTAAATAGAATGATCACATCGTATACACAGGGATTATTTTTTAACAAATTTTGGTCTTCATTAATTTTCAAACAAGTTCAAAGGAACTTGTTATAAGAAGGACTCATTTGAAAAGCACACATTCAGACATTATTATAGAAATTATCGTGAGAAGCAATTTGAAAGATAAAGCAAATCAGGGATTGAAAAAAAGAAGAAATACTTTTGTAAGTTTTTTATTTTCTTTTATCATTTATTACAACATGAGTTTTAAATTTTGACCGCATATATGCTTTTAAACTTAATAACATATAGTTGGTCCCCCCTAAAAAATTTCCAAATATTTCAAACAGTTCTTAAGAATACAATTACTGGAAGCTGTCGAAGATTTATTTCTGGACCTCTTGCTTCAGATTTCTGGTATGTTGTATTTTTGTTTTCCAATTACATCCATGTTATCAATTCCTAATAAAGTTCTGAAACTTCCACAGTGCACTGTGGAAATTTTCCAGACTTCAACTCTGTCCAGAAGTTTAAAAAAGAAGACTAATATTACAGAGGAATAAGTTACAGAAAAAGTCACAAAAATGCACCTAACCTTACAAGATTTTCTGAAAAAAACACACAGCAAAGATAAGGCACACAATAAAATTTACAGAAATAGTCATTAGGAATTCCTGGTTTTGAGAGATCACTTATCTTTACATTAGATCAGCTTTAGACTGAGTGTTGGTATTCTGAAACTTGTCTACGGTACATGACATGAGGTTTGTGTTTGGTTCATTTTTTAACTTAAGTTTTTAGGTGGTGTTCTGTTCTTCTGAAGAGAAGAAAACATCTACAGAAGTGGAAGAGGAGTCATTACAACTGATGCTTACTTTGAAAGGTTGCTGGAATTCAGTCTCTGACAGAAAGATTGCCTGTTATGGTAATGATGAGGAATCTTAGATAAATTAAGTTTCACCTGCATGAAAAGGGGAAATGTATTTTTCTGACCAGAGTCTCCTCCAATGAGGTGTTTTTATGAAAAGACAAAAAGGCAATATCATTGTCTGTACTTTTTTCCAGGGAAAAATGAATAAGTAATGAAGAAATATAAAACATAAAAAGAAATACAAATTAGTAAGGAAATTGGGACCCATCTACTTGGCATTTCAATATGCTCAAACGTGCTGAGATATGTTTTATTACAGTGTTGTGGTCCCAACAGCAAAGTCTGGGACACAAAATCAAAACATGACATTTGAACAGAGGGGCAGCAGGACTTCTGAAATTAGTATTGTTCCTGGTTTCTCAGCTTGTCTATCTATATTTATATACACAGAAATATACAAACGTGCATATGTTGAAATGCTTCACCTTTTAGCATAAAAAAAAAGACATATTGACATTTTTCTTTTTAATTTAGGCCACAATCATATTTTCTTCAAAACTTTTAGCAGACAGTGTTATCTGCATAATACTAGTCAGAGCACCTATCATCTGCTTGTAACAGAATGCACAAACCATCTGTTGGGTGGGTTTTTTTCAACTGCTGTTTTCATATGCTAACATAAAAAGCAAAACAAAACAAAAATCCTGAAGTATATTTGAGCTTTTCCTACAGCACAGTAATCATGGGTGGCTCTGTTTAGACTACACAAACAGGCAAGAGAGAAAAACAAGCCCCTGAAAGTGAAGTTAATTGACTTTACCTTGCAAAATAACATATGCCTAGATATGCCTCTGTTGTAATAAAACAATTAGTCTGAAGAAAAAAGAAGAAAAAAAAGAGTTCTCCCCAAGATTCATTATTGCAATTAATTAATCTTACTGGTTTTTTAGTTTTTTGTATCTTTCACTTTTTCACTGATCTTTTCAAAATATTCTTGTGTCATGCACAGGGGAATTAATTTCAATACCAGACAAAAGATTTAAGAAACATCTGTATCAGTTCTTAATCACTGAAATTTGGAAACAAACCTTCCAACGATACTTCTCTTTCAGAAGTAAGTGTCTTAGAAGAGGGTTCATAAGACAAGGCAAATTCCTTCTTTTCTTAATAACTCACTGCATTTTTTGCTATGTAATTCCCAATCACCACTACAAAGGAAACAGGACACTTCAGAGAGTAATCTGCTTGGTAAGACAACCATGTATGATTCTGTGAGTTGCACTGTGAATGCTGTGTACTCTCTTATAATAAGAGTATTAAAAGCCTAGCACATAGAAAGGTCTTATTTCAACTCTGAGCTTCAGTAATGCTTGAAACCTGTCATGAAAACAGTGTCACCTGAAGTGAAAACAACCTAACAACTTAGATGGTGGTGAGACAGATAGTACTAGATGGTACTTTGTGCTATTAGGAAACTGCACCAAGCTACTTTAAAGTATTTATTTTGCATCTAATTCACTATTTGTTTCTGGAAAACTTAATTTTATTTTCCACAATCTTTTTAAGATGATAAAACGAGAAATATTACATTAAATGGGCTCATTGGGGGGATATCAATGAAGATGGTGCACAAAAAGGAACATACTAAATTTCACATAATTAAAATTTTAGAGTCTGAGGAACTAAACACACAAGTTTTGTTTATACACTATAACATAATTTTTATGAGTACTGTGGATGAATTTATTTTACTATAACATTTATCTGAGGAAGATATAGGGCCTTGACTTTAAGGCAGACTCAAAAGAGCTAGTTTCAGTTTCTAAGTTACCTCATGTAACTTATTTTTGCTTCAATGTTCTGTCTTAAAAAAACAGATAATAGTACTGGCATTTACTTCCAATTAGTATAATTTCTTTAAACTCTAAGCTTTTTAAGATACGAGTATGTGTGTATGTTAAACGTTCCCATCATGGGGACTGATTCTGGTTATGCACAGTAATGAGATTTACCACACCAAAGTAGGCCAGTGGAAGAGCAAGTCAAATGAGGAAGCCCTAAAATGTAAAGAGAGGATGTACTTAAATTATAACAGATATATCCAAAGAATGCTGTAAAAATGGGATGATAACAAAAAACTTAATCCCCATATGAAAAATTAAAGTTTTTTTAAACTCTTTGTCAGCATCTGTAGTCAACCTTTTTATAGTAAGATACTGACTGATAGTTTGTGGGAGATTATATAATGCACATCCTTCTTCAAGGCAAAAGGGCTGTCATGCTTAAACACATCATGCTAGACAGGCATTTGTCTAACCTATTCTTCTAATCCTAGTCCCTGCTCCTGCGGGAGGGTTGGACTAGATGGCCTCTAGGGGTCCCTTCCAACCCAAAACATTCTATGATTCTATGATTCTATGAATGCAAAATAGTCCACACCACTACCAGGAAGTCTGTTCCTGTGTGTCAATATCTGTAGAATCAGTTTCTTACTGATTGTCTCGTGTGATTTAAATCCTTTAAGTCTTTTCCAACATTTCTTTCATATGAAGAGTAGATGAATGTTGTTATAAATTTTAAAAAGAAAATCTCTTTCATACGGTAATTTTTTTTGGTACAGTGTTTCCTAAAATTCTGATTTTTTACCTAGAATTTCTCCAAACAATTCACAACTGTCCTAGACAATAGATCAGAGTTGAGGCTCTACCGAAACTCACTAGAGAAGTGGAATTATTAAGTTGGTTTGCAGGCTATGTATCTGTTTATGTATTCCTATGATTATATTTTAGCAGCAGCATGGCATTGTTGACTCATATTTTACTTGCTGTTTACTAACTGCAGAACTTCTGCAGAACTGCTATGTAGACATTTGATCCCACTGGGTAGCTGGCTGATTATTCTTGTGACAGGATAGCAAGTTGAACTATTCCATATTCATTTTTTCAGAGGATGTCTCTGGTTTTTCAAGATTATTTTGCATTCTAATTCTCTCCTGTAACATACTGATGAATCCTCTAAGACTCTTTTAATCTTTATTTTTAAGAAGCATATGCTTTATTTCATAATTTAGTCATTAGTGAGTACAATGAAAGCACTGGGCCCAAAAGAAATATATGAAGAATTCCAACTGATACAACTATTGTTTCTAATTTTGCATGTGAACAAAGCTTTCCTCTTGCATCCCTTTTATAGAAGTTTTCATAAATTCCATTTCCACCCCAGATGAACAGTCTACAGAAGCATTCATTTTCATCTAAATTTCAATCCTCTCAAAGACTATTATATTTTCAAACAAAAGTCATTAATCTTCTAAATTGAAATAAGAAGAGTCAAGATATGCAAAACTCAATTCAGGAGAATTATTTATAATCAAATGTGTTGGTGAAGGCATTGTTGATTAACACAAAATAATATTTATTGAAGCTTTTTCTATTTAAAAAATCTTCTGAAATGTGGCAAAAGTTTGAAGTCCTCATGTCTCTCAATAGAAGACTAAAAAGGTTTGAAAAATTGTTCCCACTAATTGACAATATTAAGATTTGATTATTCCATGTTCCTTACTTTTCTCTCCCCCTCTTTCCCCTCTCTCCTTCCTTGTTTTGAATCATATATATTTAGAAGTTGTGCTTACTATTGCTACTTAGGGTTTTTTTTAATTTCTTTGGGGGTATTTTTGTTCTCAACTTTAGATAACTGATATAAAAAGTATGTTATCATTGTGGATAAATTAATAAATATTAAGACAAGAAAACAGATAAACAAAAATTCAACTTGCATGAATAGAGCCATCAGACATTATACACAGAAGGTATACATTTATCATGAGTAGTACTATAAAATTCTGTGATAAATCATTTTATAAAAATAATCTGTCAGACATTCACCAGTTATCATAATTCAATTGCATGCATAAAAATATAACAATATATGTGTGAGATTAATAATTAATTGAATTATACTAATATTATTCCAGATTCAAGTTTATAAGTAGAGAATTTGAGAAAAGGTGAACCAGGGCAGCCTGAAAGCCTGGATTAGTGACACACCTAACCTGCCTAAAACATAAAAAGAACCTACATCTCCATAGGCAGTCAGAAGTCTACCTAAGAACAGAAAGCTGAGTGTCTGAAGCTGAAGTGCCACATATCCTTGCAAATACAGATACCATGTTCTTTTTGCATGTTTTCTCCATGCTTGTCCAAGAAGCAAAAGATAACTCCTATGCCCTGGAAGAACTTCTTCATTGCTAAACTGTAAGATATTCTGGGAGGAGACATTTTCAACAAAACCACAGCACACAACAAACCTATGCATCCTGTATTTTCTCTCTTCACATATTTCTGCACGCTATTTATAGGTACGAATCATTGACACAGTAGAAGAATCACTAGAAAGAATTAGGAGCCAAAACTGGATACAATCCTAGGACTATATTCAGCAACGAGGGCATAAGCATGTGATTATACCTGTTCAGATCAAAGGATCTTTGATTTGATTTGGGTTTGGGTTCCTCTTTGAGCTTTACACAAAGCAACACTACAATAGCAGCAAAAAAGATACCATAGGGTCAAAGCAATGCTGCTTTTTCCATATGGTTAGAGTGGGAGGAAGGATAAAAACAGATGACAGGCAAATCCAAGCGTTATAAAAGGTTGAACGTTTTAATGTTGACAAGACATAGTAAGACAGAAAACTTGACTGATGCAGTTTAAAAAAGCATGAATGGCGGATGATGCATTCCACACAGTGAACCCAGCCACTTACTGGACAATAAGAAAGTGCCTTAAACTCAGATAATCAGTTCAGTGTTATAAAGATCATTGGTTTAGATACAAGAAATAATTTTTTAATGGACTTCTGAAGAAGACATTTCTATCTTTCAAACTCATTTTGAGCTAATGGCAAATGCTGCCAAAGATCAGAAGAAAAAAATCTCTTATTTTTAACCAGATCTGATTTTAAATGTTTCATTTCTAAGATTCAGTTTTAATATAACAAGCTGAAGTAAATAATTCCAAACTGTGGAAATCATACCACATTGAACTGTCTTAATCCTCTCTGCACATTTCTGTTGGTTTTTTTCTGAGAATTATATACTCATGCTCATTCTTTATTATCTGTTTTATTTCATTAATTAAAGTCAGTATTTTTCATGTGAAAAATATCATTAGCATGAACGCTGTAAATTGATGTCTTTGGTCTGAGATAAAAGCAGCTTCTGTATAAACATTAGGATAGGATGAGTGTCTACTGATTTCTGTGAGTTACCCCTAGGACTCTAAATCTTATACTTTGATGCCTCCGGACACATCAACCCATCTGGGTCAAGTAGAATACATCAAATTCCACACGGAAAGGTGAAAAGGGAAATCTAGAGATGAGATGTGGATAGGTAAGTGAAAGGATGGATTCTGGATCCTAACTGCTAGAAAAGGTATATGTGACACAGCCAAAATGTGGGAGGGAGGTATGTAGTAAAGGACTGAGGAGTGAAGAAACAGGAGGTATGATTAGAAATGCAGTTTGGAAAACCATGGTACGCATGACAACAACCTGTGATGCTCTGAATATATATATTTTATTACTGCATAACTGTAACACTGATCTAAACTTACAGCAATCCTCAGCACTTCCAGTACAAATACTCAAGACTTAAGTTGGAAATAGGAGATATGGAATTATAGTCATATACATTACAGATAATATGGTATTTCTTGCAGTTGATAAAATGTATTAAGATTTTCAGATAAATCTTAACATGAAAATTATAAAAATCTTCTAATCTGTTATTACAGTTAAAATTAAAATTTTAAAAATATTTTTAAATAAAAGATTGAAAAGATTAATAGAAAAATATTTAAAATTATAATCTTAAGTAAAAAAACTTATAAAAAATCATAGTATTTTAATACTTTAGATATGTGTTTGGCTTAAATTAGTGGCAAACTATGATTTTTTGAAATAAAAATCAGAAAATTTAAGCACTACTGAAATTATATTTTCTATAAAATGTAGGTTTTGGGATTTGGGTGGTGGTGGGACTTCAATATTACTAGAGATGCCTACACTGTTACTTATCTTTCTGTGAAAGTTGCAGCAGTTCTAAACTTTTTACAGGACAGATTTTCTTTCACAAACTTTTGATGGCGTACAACAAGCTATTTCCCTAGTGCAAATAGTTTATTTTAGGTCATCAATCCTGTATTCTTAAAAATTGTTCAAACAACACTGGGAAACTTTTATACTATGAAATTCTACCAAAACACCACAGCATAATGTTTAAGGAGCAGTTTTCACCTAAAAATGCAACTTTGAGATATAAAAGGAAAGAGCAATCTCTTAAGCTGCTTGCAACAGGGAATAAAAAAAAAAAAAGTGTCACAAGGATAAGAAGTAGCTTTTAGAAAGCAATGATCACGTGCTAAGAATATGTTAACCTATATGTAGCAGCACTGTCCTTATGAATTTAGCACAGATTCCAACGATATGCTCTAATTTTTTTCCCTGTATACTATTTAGGTGAACTTCACTGCTCACAAAAATAGCATAGGGGAACCAACTATAATTCATTTATTAATAACTGTGTAGGAATTCAAAGATTAAAGGTATGTGTATGTGCATAAATACATGAAATATGCATATATGCATATGCATTTTATATATGCATGTATGATGCTGTTGATAGAAAGAGAGAAATGCAGATGATACAGATTTAGATGTCTGTGTGCACATATAGTCCATTCTATTATTATTACAAAACTGGTTTTATCAGGAAAAAAAAACAAAAAACATTCAAGCCAGTAGTATTTCTGGAAGCTTACCTATGAACATTCAGCATCAATTAGATTTTCAAGAGATAGCTGTTTTTCTCTGTACATGCTTTCTCTTTTACTGTAGAAAGGCTGAACAGCATTTCCCTTTTCTAATGCTGTTTAATGTTACCCTTAAGACAACCATCATTTCAGAGGTATTTTAGTAATTTAGCTACTCTCTGTGCAGCTGATATTTCCATTGCCAGATTTTTTCTTCATGTTGAATCTTTTGGAAATATTCTGACAAAACAGTGCAAGCATTTCTGAAAATAAGTCTGGAGGAAAAAAAGTTGGTTTAGCCAATGTTTAAAGTACGTGGAAAACAACAATAAAAATAACTGTCCAGTCTTGCTTTCTACTGGGTTTAGTGGGCCCATGTTTCAGAGCAGCACCCTGACATTTATTGGGATGAGAGATATGCTCTTTATTAATGCTGTGAAAATCTTCAAGATTTAATTTATTCTATCCTTTTAGAATGGTTTGAACTTGCAATGTAGACTTCAAATGATGTTCATTTTCTCAAATTTAATTGAACATTAAACATTTAAATTGAACATTTAAATCTGAACTAGCCACTTTACTGTTACACTCAATGAAGAGAAATAGGCATGTCTAGAAGACAATTCACCTTATTCTAAAATGTGCATCTAAGAAACCGTTAAGATAAATCCCCATCACTGACAGAATGAATTACTCAAACTTAGGTGTCTTACTGACCCATTAAACATAGAAAATGGTACCATGAACTTGGTAGCAGTTAAGGAAACAGGTCAGAGGAACACAGTAAAACTGAGAGCTGGGAGAAAACACAGGAATGGGAATTCTACTAGGATTCCTTTAAAACTGACAAAGGAGCTGGAAGAAGGTGTAAAGGTTACCGCAGTTCAAAGATTAGGAAATAGTGGCAGAGAAACAGAAGAATGAGAGGCCTGACAAGGTGTTAAGGAACTAGCAGATAATTGGACTTGATTTGTGAAAGTATCTAGGGCAAGCTACAGGAAAGAATGGACATTTCTGCATCAGAGTAAGTAACCTGGTGAGTAAACCAAGGAGGCAGATCGTAAGAAAAGCCAGTAAAATCAAGTAACAGTGTCTGGGTAAAGAATCTAGGATTTGAATAAGGTAGCCAGGAATAGTTTCAGACTGGAAAGGAGAACAAGGCTAGATAAGATCCAGACAGAGAACACAAAATTAAGACAAAAAGAGTTCAAAGAGGATGAAACAAAAGGAAGTAAGTTAGGAAGCACCAAGAAGAAAAGTGTACAAGTCTGTGCTTGCCACTAGAATCTCAAATGCAGCAGAAGATTCTGAAGACTTACTATCCCTTCAGCTGTTGTATTCCCCAATCTTTCCGCAGAGAGAGTACACAATCGCCATTGCCATTATCCACACAGGAATTAAGAACTTCCACCTGCTGTCAGTTATTCTATCAGTTCAAGTGGCAGTGGGATATACAGTGAGTTCTCAAGTTTCAGTCCTGCATCCTAGTGGTGGACAAAAGAAATGACAGCACATGAAGTTCTGTGTTCTGCTTCCTTTGTTAAAAAAACAAAACTCTAAACAACCCACAATGAAAATGCTCTTCTAAAAGTAGGAAAACCAGAGACTTCACAGTTAGGAAATTCCAGAACTAGATTTTCCTTGTAACTTTAATTTAATTCCACCTGTATATACATACAGTCTTTAGCTATATGATCATGCACTATTTTTATCACCAAATTCTTTTGCATCCCATGCACAGCATATACATCCTCTGAGAATGAATCAGAACCTTGGAGAAGAAAGGTGTTGGGTGCATGTTGGGTATGAAACCTGCTTCTTTTGTTGTGAAAGTCAAAAGTGTAAGTATAAAAAAGAATACAAGTTATATTACCATTTTTAAAAGTTTTATAAATTAGTTGGAAAAGCCGTCTCACAGTAGAGATGAATTATTCTCTTCTGATTCCATAACCTCAAAATGCAGAGCTGTGTGTTCTGTATTCAACCACTAACACTGAATTACATTCCTATCAGAGCAGTCTATACAGATAGCCAAGCCAATGGAAAACATAAGCAGCTATAAGTTTGATGTCTATAGTATCTAATTTTAGTATCTGGCTGTCACAGTAGTATCCACTATTAATTTTACTAACTGAGTAATACCAAGAGGGTAGCATCTCAGAAAGGCCATAGCCACGTTCAGCCAAGAAAATACTTCAAGGTGTGAAAGCTCATAGGATAGACTAAGGCATGGGAAGGTGCCATGACTTCCCTCTTTTTGTGAGCTCAGGTACCTAAGTCAAAGCTGTAAGTGGGAAACTCCATTTACTTAGAAACTAGAGCTCAGAATCCTCTCTTGAGACTAGATACATATACAACAGTACATCAAGTACTTAAGCTGTAAATTTTGATGATGATTTTATCTGCATTTTCTAAAATGATCAAAATATTTTCTCATTATATTAGAAAGCTGCATTGAAATTCTTTCTCATCCTGACAGGCTTCAAACTCGTAACTTTCTGTAACAGCAGGCTAACGACAAAGGTGGTAGGTTGCTAAGAGAAAAGGAGGAAGGCTTGAAAGTGGGAGAGACTAATGGGCAAAAGCATCAAAATGCAAGATTTGTGGGATCAGAAAAGAAAAATACAAAATAAATGCTTATCCAACAGTTTTGATTCCATAGTTTAAAAATACATGGGGTTTATATTCCTGATTCTACCCTGATCATTATTATTGTTTCTTGTCAAATAATGATTAAATTTAAAGAAATAGTTTTGAGCATACAGACTTTTAAACTAAATTGCTCATGTAATGTTTGAATTACAAAATTATGCCCTCAGTTTTTTGGACTCCCATTAATACTGTATTTTTTACTTCCCCAGTGACAAATTTGACAGAAACAGAAAATGCTCTTTCCTTGTGACTTTTCCTAGTGAAGCGAGATACAAATGTGAAACTCTGCCACGTGAGGGCACAGAACTCAGCCCTTTCACTTCTTGCTTTACAGTACACTATTATAAAGTATCTAATGGTGGGAGGACTTGTCACCTTCTTTCAGATACTTGTATGTTTTATGAAAGACTTCTGCACTGTAGAGTGCCTGGTTTATGTGGGTTAGGCATATCTAGCATATCCCCCTTGGATTTGCCTCTTAAACAAATTGTTGATTGAATCCTGTATTCCTCATTCCTCTTGCACACAGCCAGAGAAGTCTGGGACTGGTTTGCCGAAGGGCTCATCATTTACGGGTGCAACTGAGAACATAGAAAGCAGTAGGAGGAAAATGCTATGTGCTCTGAAACCAGCAATCCAACTCTTTTTTGCTTTTACCTCTCTCTCTGTTTTACTTCTCCCCTGTAAAATAGGGCTGTTGTAAAGATAAACCCATGAACAGCTTGTGAGACACATACTGAGTAGTGGTGAACAGCACTGAGGGCTCATGAATAATTACGTCTTCATAGGATTTGGATAGCATAAAGAAAGCAAAGCATGCTACCGTGCACTGAGGAAGGAGGAGGGAAAATACTGACACTGCTTATTAAGTGAATACCATTCATATTGAGGGTTGATTAATATGTCAGGTGAAAAAAGCTATCGTGATCATGCAAAAACTCCATTATAAACTCATAGAAGCTGATGGATATATAAAAAACCTTAGCACTGGTATTTTCCAAGTGTTTTGTGGTTGATTTATAAATCTTAATTGTAAATTCATAATATAGATTTTTTTCTAACAGCTTTTTCTTACAAAATTAAGATCAAAATAGGACCTATATTTAAATATCTGCTGCAGTTATTGCCAAATCTGTCATACAGGCTCTAAAACAATTTGATATGCAAGTTTTCAGGCAATTTCAAGAAATCAAATAGTGTTTTAAAACTAATTCCTCACTGTAAAACATTTTTTTTGTTTTTACAAATACAATATGGAATGTAGAACAATTATGTCAGTACTTTATATCATGTATGAAGTCTAACCTTCAGTCTTCTTAATGCCAATGGGTCTATCCACATAACCTTACTTATGTGTATAAGTACCTGTACAATTAACATGACAGGATGTTCTTTAGAAGCATACAGAACCAAATTTAATAAAGTAGAATGTACTTGTTATCACCCAACAACGCTCTCTCATTAATTAAATGCCATAATATCTAATATTAAAAGTAAAGTTAAGAATACAAAATCATTCAGCTAAGCTTTTAACTTAGATGTGAAAACGGAGTGACTACAAATCCACAAATAGCCAAAACCAGGAATGCTGCACGTGAGATGGGCTGAAAAAAGATTACAGTACGTAATTCATGTATCGAGCAGAGGGGGAGGAAGCAGAAAAAAAACAAAACAAAACCAAAAACTATTTGGGGGATACAAGGATCCCAAGTAGAAGCCAAAGGGAAAAAAAAAAAAAAAAAAAAAAAAAGTAATTTTTACTTGTACATACATATTAATAGTAGAAATAACAAAAAATTTATTAATCCCAAGCACAAAACCAAAGCCACCTTGTCGACCTGCTCCTCACATTATGTCCTACCACTGGGTTACTAGCTAATACTGCCCAGAGACCTCCTTTTCGCAACATTTGAAGTATTGTGGATATGGTCTATATTGGAACATATCCAAATGCTGAATTCTCACCATTTTTACAAAACAGAAATACTGTTTTCTGAACAGTCCTGAAGTACCAAAGCAGTTGCTAAATATGTACAGGACAAAACATTAAGGAGAGCCAGCAGTTAACAATTTTGGACTCACTGTGCCAAACATTCAGGTGTACTCCTAAAGGCTTGGTGGAAGTTCCACATATTGGTCTGTTTATGTATTTGGTAGTATCTATCATTCAGGACTGAATGGTAGTTTACATATCCTATGGTCATAATAAAGTAAAGAAGTTGGCACCATTTATCAAAAGACTAATTTCTACAGAAGAATTGAGACATAATTTGTCAGGGCATTCAGAGACTGTTGGACCACAGAGCTTTCAAATACAGCACTGCCATTTTTGCAGCCTTTGACCACCTCTTGCCAGAGCGTTCAAAATTCATGTAGGTAAATGAAAGGTTCTTAGATGGAAAAAGAGAAAGGAAGGTCTCAGACTCTAAAACTATCTTAAACATTTTTGTATCTCAAAAGGTGTAACCTTCATTAATAATAAAATATCTCCCTGCCTTAATTATTTTAAATCTGAACAAATTTTAGCATATGCCTTCAACAAGACTACGAGCTACCGATGACTAAAGTGTTGTTTCAGTAGCAATGAATGAAGAAAATGGAATAAATGGATTATAAAAACCCAAAAGCAGTAAGAATAAATCAGATCTATATTATCATAGAGTACATGTGTGATGAGGAAGTTCATTCTAGCAAGTCAACTCTTACGGACAAATTAAGTGTTGCCATTAAAATTCAGTAAGCTTTTCTCGGTATGCAGATCTTTGAAGATTCCCAGATCAGTGACGCACCTAATATAAAATCTATACAATGAGATTGTATTTTTACCAGTTTTGAACCTCTTCTAGTCAGTTCAGAAACCTTGAAGAGTTGTTTTTTTTTTTATTTTACGTATCTTTATAGTGTATCTTGATAACATTTTGTACTGAATCCCATGATAAGCATCTTCTTATTCAAAATACTAACTTCAGATGTTCATGAAAATTTCAGCATCACTGACTTTTTCTTAAAAAATGTGCCCTAAGTCATTCATCAGCTATTTCACATTTGTTTAAACAGTGTAGCTCCTGTGAAATGAACTACACTAACTGACAAACAATGAAGAGTTTCTAGTAGAGAATATATGCTTTAGGAGTCTATGACAAAGTTTAACAAATTCAAAGTGCACATATATGTTTACCTACAGCCATATTACCCAAACAAATGCACAGTGGTCTTTAATAAAATATTGAATGCCATACACTTTACTTTCAATATGAAAAACACAAATCATGCTTTTCTGTTTAGAAATAGAACTATACATTTCTTTCCATAGAAAAAGTAATAAATGACAAGGGAAATAAAAATGAAATTAATTTAACCATAGGGAGGTGGGGGTAAACCGAGTTAAACCAACGAAGCGTTTTATCCTTAGGATTATTGGTATCAGTATTTCTGGAAGCTCTATGTTAGCTACATTTCCCTCTTCTAATGATTTTAATTTCTGTTTAGGATGGGGGGGGGGGGAACGACAACAGGGGAGCGAGGATTGAGAGAGAGAGAAAGAAAAGCAATTCAACATTAAAGGAAGTTTCATATGAAGCACAAGCACCTGGATGTGTCTTGCTTGTTCCTACATTTTCTCAGATGTCACTCAGTTCACGACTTGTAAAACAAATTTTTATTTTTCTCTGAGGTAGGCTGTGACACGATTTAGTCACCGAGTTCCAGGAAAGCAGAGGTTTGTACTTTTGAGCTCTCACCTGGCATCCCAATACTCCGAACAACATCACCTCCCGCTAGCATTTTAATGAACTTCTTGAGAAAGTTGGGTGGCGACTATCCCTAGCACGGAGCGCCGGCTTTGAGAAGCGCCGCTGCTGGGGCCAGCCCCGCGGGCAGGGGCAGGGGCAGGGCAGGACAGGGTCAGCGGCAGGGGCAGGGACAAGGGCAGGGGGCAGAGTCCTCTGCCCGCGGCACCCCGACCCTAAGGC
>NW_009259174.1:727032-727261 GCF_000687185.1 Egretta garzetta | reverse complement strand
AGCCGCCGGGAGGAGGGAGATGCGCGCACACACCAGTACGGAGAGAGAGGGAGGATGGATGGAGCGATGCACAGAGCCGAGAGGAGGTAGAGACAGCCAGCAGGGAAGGGAGAAGGAGAGAGGGAGAGATGCCCAGAGCTGACGAGGATTTGCACGGTGATCAGTGGAAAGGGGTGGAGAGAGAGAGACAGAAATGAGAGACACCTCTCAGGGGAGACAGGCACTTGCG
>NW_009259174.1:725352-726932 GCF_000687185.1 Egretta garzetta | reverse complement strand
CAGGTGGCTCTTCCTCAGTCTCTTAGAGCTCCGTGACCGAGTGCAGCCAGAGAGGGAAAAGTCACCTGGAAGCCTATCTCCACCTCCCGCCTTCCCATCCCATTTCTCAGGGGAGTCCCATGCCTGCAGTTATCTGGGATGGCAAAGACTGAGAGCTGGCTCAGAGAGAAATCGAGCCTCCTTTATATACACTGTACGTAGGAGAGAAAAAAAAAAAATCATGCCCGTGAGGCTGTCAAGGTCCTCACTGTGCAATTTTCTATCTATCTCAGTGCCTCTCACCGAGCCGCCCCCTCCCTTGCATGTGACGCAGATGTGCTCTGGGCCGCCAGTGTGAAGAGACAGAGGGGAAAAAAAGATGCTTCGGTCTTCCTCATGCAAGTAAGTCGGCAGGTCACTAACTATCCCTCATAGCCTCCCCCTCCCCTCTCTCCGATGCAGGTGTCCTCACCTTGGTATTTTGGTTCTGACACCACTGTGTAATACGGGGAGCAAAATAAAGCAAAAAACCAAATGTGGCAGCAGCAGTAAACACAAGAGCGTGAATCATGAGTATGAACTTAATAGACTGCATACAGACTGGATGAGGTTACAGGTTAACAATTTATTCTGCAGGCTTCATTCATTAGCCTGTTGGCTCAGTGTTGCTGTACCAGTAGAAAACATTGGCTAGAGGGACAGTGTGTCAAACAGAAATAGCACTACACATCTGCTTCTTACCTTTTATATCTGCTCTTAATGCTGTCTGACAGTGCTAAACCCAAGGGAGGTTCCTTCACAACAGAGAGATCTGCTTAGGAACATCTGCCCACTTGGGAGGGGTGTCACAAAGTACACCATGCATCTGGGACATAATTACAGAATTAAAAGCTTCATGGAGAAATGTAGGAGAGGCATACGGGGGCAAAACCACACAGCATATCATCACCTGCTAGCTCATAAATCCCCATGCACGAAAGGTTGCCATCAATAAGTTAATACACAGAATGCTTGCAATCTATCTGTACCTTAGAAAGTAGTATTTTAGAAGAAGATTCATCCCTAAGAAAATGATGAAAAGGATTCTATTTCCCTGCAGGTACTCTTTGCATTGGCCAACTTTACCCATGCACTCATGAGCTATCAAAAGTTTGTTATGCTAACTCCTTGTGAATTCAGGAAGTAAGGTTGAAGGAATTTTTTCCTTCAAGGTGGAATGTTTTAAGTCTACATTCATAAAACACTATAGCTTGAAAATTCCTCCAGAGAAACAAAAAAGTCAAACATTAATTAACAATTTTATTACTGTTTTATTTAGTTTATCACTGAAGTAGTGCTTCTGCATACAAACCAATACTAGGTTTTGTGTTTTAACATTGATAAAGTTCTGGATTTAACAGAACAAGAAATTAAAGACACAAAGTCCTACTTTCAAGAGAAGAAAAAATGCCACTGTGCATTTTAAATATTGATTTATGCTACAACAGCTGGACTGCAAACTCTCTAGTGTCTCAATTTTGCTCTCAGTATTCAGTGATAAAAAAAGACAAAAACCATTCTGAAGCAAACAGAAGAGACAGTTCATTTTTATCCAGGAACTG
>NW_009259174.1:722895-725342 GCF_000687185.1 Egretta garzetta | reverse complement strand
ATAAAAGCCTAAAAATCTTCATCTAGAATAGGACAGATGAAACTTTCATAATTTCAGAGACTTTACATATGCATATCTTATGACAATATGTGTGAAAGCACCTATAGTGAATCCTGGTTACTTAATGTCTAGCTACAAGCTCTAAAAGATGTGGATATGTGCATATAAAATAGCTTTAATCAATGAATACATAGATAGACAGTATGCTATCTGTTCTGCATTTAATACCTCTTAACTGATTAGGAATATTCAGAAATATTCTGATTTGAGGAGAATTACATATTTTTTTTTTGCCATATTATAAAACTTAGACATTTTAAAATCTGCATTAATATTTTAGTTGATATTTTGATGTGAGCAGCTGATAGGTTAGATTTTCTAGCATTACTTCTATTATGTAGATAAATATAAATAACAATACATTTCAATGAAATTGTTCTTCTAAATATACTTCAGAGGTCACTCAATGAATATATTACAGTATCACCCAAGAAAGTGATTCAGTTTTTTATCACCTTTCCAGCACAAACTAGCAAACAATTATAAGGAAAAAAAGTAAAAAGTATTTTAAGTTATTTGTTATTCATACTTTTTAAATTTCAGTTACATCAGTAACTGACTCATTAATATTTTAGGACATAAACATTTTTTGCAAGTGAGAGATACATTAAATTGGTATGTAAACCTGATTTTTTGTGAATGAAGATGTATGAACACTTCTCTATCATAAAATGAAATCTGGAAAACTCTTGATTTTCTTAGTTCATATCACATTCACAATTATTTTGTCAATGTAAACAAAAGCTACCCCCAAAAAAGCTACACTGGAGAAGTAGCCATTATCACTACATATAGTTAGTGAATAAATTGGTTTCCTGAGCATGAAGAATGAAACAGTTTGGTTTACTTAGTTTTTCATAGTTTCATATCTTCATACTTCCCTGCGAATATTTTTGACATATGCCAGTGAGGCAAGGAACATATTCTAGATTATTGCATGCAGGATGAACAGAAACTCTCTTGGGTTTCAGCTGAAACTTCTTGTACATAAAAAGATTAACTTAACACTATAGGTCTAGACTTGCTTCTCCATCCAGGAGAAGAAAAAATGGTTCTCTACTGGAGTTCTAGGGACCTTGCTCATATGAATTACAGTAAAATAATTAGTTTACGAGTCAAATATGTCTTAGTGAACTCATATGGGCTTGAGATAAACATATGAACAGAATTGTGAAAATACACGTGTCTCGAAGTTGTTGAAGCGAAACATTTTGATGCCTAATAGCCTTCCATCCTTGCCTTACACATGCCATAAAATGTAGCGAAGATAATAATGAACAGGTAATCTGTCAAGTGTCTGTTATGCACTCTGGAACACAGTGTATGGTACTGTATTTTTTATTAAACAGCATGTTTCTGAACTTCCTCACCTGTTGTAGTTTCTCCAGATTATTCATAATCACTCAAATCTTGAATAACTTTACAGTCATTGCTTAAAAGTGCTCATGAGACTTTTTTCTGTATCTATTAGTTAGGCAAACAGATGAAAGTGGTGAATCTTTATGTCCCTGTTATGAGTCAGATTCCTGACACTTTCTCTCTCTGTTTTTTTGTCTTTCTAATGTTCTTCAGATGAATTAAATTCACATAGTCATGTCCCTAAGGAAGTATCATGCTCATATTTTGTAGGGATTTTTTTCTTTTAATAAATCCTCCAAGTAGTAAAAAGCACTTCCAAAGAGAAGGACCTTGAAGTGGGTATCCAAACTGGTCAAATTTTATTAACCCTCTTTTTTTCTTCTTTCCATTGCAAAGCTTTGGAGAATCATTTATTTCTGAGTTTCACGGTAAGCTGTTTATATGTTGTACCCTGTACCCCAGGAAGAACTGGTGGATCAGGAATAAAGTTAAATTGTAGTTGCAGTTACCGATTGCTAAACCAAGCAACAGAGGAACCATCATGCAGGGTAATTTGCTAACAGTACCCTTAGGGTTATGAATACTCCTAATCTGTGTGAGTCTCCACATTACATTTAAGTAGATAAAAGACATATAGCAAGTGAGTCTGAAGGTGATGAGCATATATGTTACTGTGGAATTACATTATTAATAAGAGAAGGGATATACCTCTTCAGCAAATTAAAAGGATAAGGGGCAATTTTGTTATTGAATTTTAACCCGGCATGTATTTTTAATCCAGAAGATGCTAGATCTTGATGAAAAGAAGCAGAAAAAAAGACAGGAGACATCACTGTGCTTTGAATAAGGATTATACTAGAATGAATGGCTTTAAAAATGCAGAAATTCTCACATGCGTGAATGAACATGTACTTCAGCTAGAAAGATGATGGTTTTGTAGGTGGTTAATTATGCATTCAGAAGCAAGAATATGAGAGTGTTAAAAAGATGCTATGAAACAGATCTATAGAATACTCATGGAAAAGAAA
>NW_009259174.1:683435-722861 GCF_000687185.1 Egretta garzetta | reverse complement strand
ACTGAAAAAAGTGGCAGTGCGCTAAGTGATAAACAAATAAATAATGTATTAGACTTATTCTTTATACTTTTGTTGTGTACAAAGCCTTTGAACAAGCTTTATGAAATGTAGATATATTCTGAATCAGTTTAGGTAAGTAAACTGTGAAGCACTGGGAAAAGATGGTAGTAGTGGGAAACTAAACTGTTATTTTGTATATAATGTAAACATATAATGCTGAAGCATTGCTGTAAGTCAGCAAGAGGAGTTTCAAGTTGAGCTGATTTTCCTCCCATAGTACTATATTTTGACATATCTTAAATACTATAAATATGTCTACACTTATTAGCTATTCTTTTCTAATGCAAGAAATGAATAACAAAAAGACAAACAGTAAACTAGAACTGATATGCTTTTCAGCTCTTGTGTATGGTTTTTTGTAGTGAGTTTTCAGCTGAGGTGGAACTTCTGGGGATGGGTTTTGCCTTCTGATAAGTTAAAAGTTAACTGATGTTCTTTCACAAAATGAACAGTGAGTTTGCACAGCACAGGATAGATTTCTGTAACTGTGGTGACATGAACAGCTACATTTATTTCAGGGAGTAACAAAATTTACTTGTCCATAGTTGTTGTTTACTGCCTCCTTAGTAATGCTGGGTAAAATAACGATATATGAGTTGCCCCCAGTGGTGATTTGAACAGATGCATTTTATTTTGCATTGCAGGAGCCTAGAAGAGCACAGTCAGTTATCTTATCTTAGCTTGAGGGACAGTCACTTCTTAAACTTTCATTATGTTCACAAGCAGTTGTATAAACACACCCTAAAGCAGTTCTTAAATGGTCAGAAAATTTCACTTAGGAAGAGTAAATGCTACATGATTTGTCATGGATAAAGATTGACAAGTAAACTAGGGCTAGAGAGCATAAAATTATGAAACCAGAGAAATAATTATTAAATTTAGAAAAGCAGGCATATTAAATAATATTAAGGTTCTTCAATTCCAAAATCAGTTCCTACAGTTTATTTGTTCGCAATGGTTGCCAGTTCTCTTGAGATAAACATAGTTTTCACCTGCAGTTCCCAAGCTTGCTATGGACTACCCTTATTTGAAAAATGTGTCATGCCTTCTTTCCCAAATTATGGTCAAGAGAAACAGCTGAACTCTAACTAGTACAGGTTTGGCAGAGCACACACCTTTGTGCTCCTATGCCATACTCCACATGATATCCTCAGACCTTACCATTTGTGCTGCTCATCTGTCCTATTTGCTGATTCACTTGGAAGCTGTTCCTACCTATTTTTATGTGATAGAATGTCTTATTAAAATCACTATGTTGTTTTGATTTAAATCTTTTAGCAGTGCTTCTATGAATGATATCTTATCAATCTCTCTGTGGAAATTATGGTGAAGCAAAGAAAATTGGTTGTTTTTTCTTAGTTAGATTCAATAATAGTTGCTGTCATTTTTTCTGTGACTCAGAACCTTCTTAGAACTGGTTTACTTTCATGTTGTGTTCAAAAATATGCAGTTTCCAGCTGATCTTTTATTTAACATTTATTTTTCAACCTGAAGTAAAAACTTCTGTCAAATACTATATATTAGCAAATGACAACAATGGAGACACCCGTAGTTTGCAAAACAGGCTATATAAAAAAAAAGAAATATCTAGGATTTTACCACTACACATATACTAGTAAATGAAATTAGACAATTAAATTAAACAGAGCCAATGGAACTGTCATAAGATGGTCAATACTGATATGGCATTATCACAATCATTAAAATGGTTTTGGGTTGTACAAACTAGCATCTCGCAAACTAGTTCAGGAGTTAGCATAAGTCAGGAAACACACTTAATAGCTACTTTGGATATAGCCATGTTTTAGAAAATAAGAGAATTTAGCCATATGGAGGTAAATTGTGCCATGCCATTTGGCCTGAGTCCCAGAGTCTGAACAGAGCAGAGAACAGGCACTGGGTGATTTTGTTTACTGTTCTACACATGACCTTATGAGGCTTGTATTTCAGCTTATAGGTTCTTCTGAAGTTTTAAAAAAAATATTATTTCAGGGGTTTTCACCCTTGAAAATGTTTTAGTATTTGACAGAAAACAAAAGACTCCTAGATTTCTCTTAAGAGCCAAGACCAGTTGGGATAACAGCAGATTTGTAATGTCGCATCATTGGAGAAGTTACTGTTTGAGTAAGTTTCTTTCCAAGTCGGTATATCTTTCTCCAGCATCTGAATAAGCAGCAATCTTAATCAATGTCAGAAGACATTGGGATGTAGTAAAGTGAATACAGGCAAGTCACTGAGTATGAAGGAAAGAAGTTGGCTGGTTGAGATGAAGAATAAGCATGTTTCTGGTGTTCACCCACAACTGATAGGAGGTATTTTGTAATGTCTTTCTCTGGACAGGTTGTTTTAAAAGCAATGATTCTTTTTTTTTATAAATCTGACTTACAATTTTTTTTATTGCTTTATTTTATGAGAAAACTTATTATCCCTGTAGAATTTAGCTTTAAAAATCAAAAATGCTTTATCTAAATTACAGGATATTGGATTATTTTAAAGAATCTTGTGTGATAATATTATTTACCTTCTAAATTACAATCTTTGTAATCATAGTAGAAAAATAGATAAGTAGAAAGTAGAAAATATCTACTGTACTACACTGTATTTAGATTTTTATTTTGAGGAATACATAGATGAATAGGATGTAATTGCTCAGATTAACACTTGCAGTAACAAGTGTAATAATCATAATTTTATATTAAAGTTTTGCTATTTCAGAAATAAAGTGAAGAACAAAATACTGCCATCTAACAGTGTTACTGTTGTATGCATTTCTAAATTCATATTTTCCTCCTGCAGCCTGCAATTAAAGTAAAATATTTTGAAGTACAGAACAGCAATTAACTTCTATTAATGTTAAAAATGAACTTGTATTTTTTTCTTTGCCATTGAAAAGTATAAGCAAAAGTTCTGTAATTAAGCTGCATCAAGATAAAATCAAATAATCTACAAATTTCTCTACATCTCATTTACACAGAATTACTTAAGAAGTAAATCTTGTTGCTCTTCAAATGCCTGTTACTGAGACTGAGTATTAAAGCAAACAACTTACTATGATCATGACCTCTCCTCAGTTTTTCTCCAATTCAGTCTCATTGCCCTTTGGGTATAGCTTACTGTCCATACTTCTTTAATTTCTTACAAATACATGCACTTACAGGAGAAGCATTTCCCTATTTTTAGATGTGTCTCATAGCATGTAAGACCCCTGTCCTCACAGAGGTGTACTCTGGCCACTTCAGTTGTTATTTAACATCAGACTTCTACTGCCTTATTTTTCCCATATTTTCTAGGCTCACTAGATGGGTTCCTAGACTGAAAAAGTGTATAGTTCCAGTTTAGGAAGTCACATTTTTTTTCCCACAAAAATTAAACTTTCTAGTTACAATTAAGATACTTGTTGCTTGTACCAAGTGCCTTATCATCACATTAATAAGATTAATTGAAAATTTTACATTGCGGAGACATAGACATCATTTCTGTTAAATAGAGGAGTCTTCCTTTCTGAGAAACCTAACAAAGAAATACACATATAGTAATGCTGGTGGGGAATCGCTGAAGGCCATTTTAATTGTAAAGTAACTGTTAATGATACTGAAATCTTTATTTACTTTATTTATTTTTGATTCTATCACAATCAAATAACTCATTCAAAACATCAGCAAGAAGTTGCAGTATTTCTTGCAGAAATGTGTTATTTCTTTAAAAGAATACTTCAGCACTTAATATAAGGCGATAAAATAAGCTCTTGTATGCTTCTCTTGTCCTTCCTTTTTGAAAAGGAAAGATGGGGCTTTGTTTATGATGATGTGTACATATGGTCTTTCATTTGTTTACATTCAGTGTCTGACCAAATTAAAAAACCCACATATTTCTGAATGTTTTTTTTTTTAATCTGCTTATTCACACTTTCAGTTGAACTATGTGTCCCAAAGAATATACTTTTTTTTTTCCGTTGAAAAATGTTTTGTGATTCAGATGAAGTTATTGTAATTGCTTGAACAATTTGAGAGGATAGTTTTCAATCCGAATGCCATGATGCCTACAGTAATAAGTGTTAACATTACGACTTAAGATCACAGATTGGTTGAAATTTTCTCTATTTAACTACATAATACAGAAGCAGGAAGGGTGTGGACATTTTTTCCCCATATTTTACAGTGTTATATAGTTGACGTTTCACATACTTCTAGTTGTTCTTGTATGTAGAACTGTTTTCCTACTGTGTTTTCTCTGACTTTACCTAATGAACTACAGGATGTTTTTAATCCCTTGGCCACAGTTTTTCATACTGGCAGAATGTCATAGATTTCAGTGTCATGAGACTGTAACTTCTGACATGGCAAGTGTGTTCTAATTTCATGTTTCGACATAGTTACTTTGTCAAGAAAAGTCTAGACATAAATTACTCTGTAGAATTAACAAATAGAGATGAACCTAAAAAAACTTTTAATCCTTTATCCTCAAAGCTGAGTGAACTCTATTTCTGACAGATATTTTTCTGTTTTTTAAAAAACGCAGATGAAGAAAGTCCACATTTTTCCTAATTTATTGCAGTACATTTTAGCAGTTACATAAGTTTGCATATAAATTAAATATATATGTAAAGTTGAGATGTGATATCTTGTTTGTAGCTGCAAGTGTATGAAATAAGCACTGACATAATTTTCTTTATTTTGGTAAAACTTGAGTTTGGCAATTGGATTGCTACAGCATATAACTAATAAGGAGACATAATTAACAAAGAAGGTCAGTAACTGGGCTGCTCTGATGGCCAGAACATGTGTTACCTGTCCAACAGGAGTTATAGGAGCGGTACAAAGTAATATCTTTAGATATGCTTTAACTTTAATAGGAAGAAACCTACAAAAACCTAAGTTTTTTGTTTCTGATGGTCTGAAGGAGGGGACTGAAGAAAACCCTAATTGACAGAATCATTCTGGTAACCTTTTGGGTGATTTTCTTATTTGCCCCAAACATTTGCATGTGCTGTTTGACAATCAGGCTGTAGTTTTTAAGTGAGGGTAATAACAGTCTTTCATATTCTTTTAAGCTAAAAGTGCATTTCTGTCAGCAAACATTGTGTTTGGGGTTTTTTTGAAGATAAACAACTTCAGTTTCCCAAGATCATTTGAATTTTAATGTGGCCTCCAAGGACTTGTCCAGTCTGAAGAGATCTGCAAATTGAATGGTGTACCCTATTTTCTATTATAAAATAAATGTATTGAACAGTACTGAAGTAAAGACAAATATCTATGTAAACACACTCAACATTTTTTCTTGTTCTACTCTGAGCAATGAATAACAGCTGAGTACAGTTTTCCAACCATTTATACACTCACCTTGCAGCAGATTTTTCTTCACTGTAATTTTCTAGGTAGTTTAAGAAAATTGTACCAGGCACTATCTGAAATACCTATTATTTTTAACATACTAATGAGGTGAGGTACCCTGTTGAAGGAAATTTGTTTGTTATGGCATGATTTATTGGCTGACAATAAACATCTTTTGATTTTCCATATCTTTGCACTAACATATTTTTCATCAGCTGGAGCTAGATAACTGTGGCCTTTTTCCTCCTTTTTAAGAAAATAATTATGTTTGCCCTTTTCTAATATTCTTGAAGATCATTTATTTTCTTGTGTTCTCAAAAATAATGCTAACATGAGATTTCCTCAGCCATTTTTCTAAGTACTCTGCAGAAAATTTCATCAACCTGATGAAATTTCATCTGACTTACCTAAGTACCTTTCTTTCCTTATTCTGTGTTGGTGTGATGTCCATTCATGCATAACTTTCTTAATGAAAACTGAAGCAGGAAAGGTGTAAACACTTCATCCTTCCCAGCATCAATAGTGTGTGGTATTCCTAAAGTAACGACCCAACTTTTTCTTGCCTATCCTTTTGCTTCCAATAAACTGACAGGATGTTTTCCCTTCCTAGTTAGATTTTTCCTGTGCCTTGGCTGCCCTGGCTACTCTTAATTTACTGAAGGCAAGGGAATGAATACTAGCCCAGTGGTCAAATGGAAGAAGACTGCTTAAATTTAGGCATTTTAATAATAGATTAGTTTTGAAGATAACACATTTTGAAGATGTGCAAAAATGAGCCAGTAGTAAATTAGCAGTTTTCCCTTTTACTCCTTCATCCATGAGTGTAATTGAGCCCTCTGACTTTTCCCTAAGGTGGTGCTTCTATACTGTTATTCAGCTATGCAACCCAGGTTACAATGGTTTCTGAGTGTGTCTGAACTGGTCACCATGAATTTTCTTCATAATCAATGGAAAGAAGATGACATCTCCAAAGGGTCTGTGTAGGGTGATATGAACCAACCTCTGGAAGTTATCACTGTTAATTGCAATAGTAGACTAAGGTGATGAGCTGTTATTTAAACAGCTACAATGTAGATATCAAAGAAAATTTACTGTATCCAAAATTCCAACTTTTTTTCTTAATTTCATGTAATTGAGAGCTAATGCTTTCAGCTGTTCACAGATGGTAATTATGGAGAAGAAATAACATGCACTTCTAATCCATTTTACTTGATCTTAAAAGTCTGAAAATGGAAAGATAAATGTCGTTACTCAACCAATACTGCCAACTTTAATAGAACTAATCATGTTTTATTTGTGGGGTTTGGGGTTTTGTTTGTTTGTTTGTTTTGCAGTCATTTCAGATCAACATAATAATTTTGAAGTGAATAATGGTATTGTTTTCTCTAGAACTGAAATTCTTAACTCTGGTCAAGACTTTTCTGGAAAATGAAATTTTAAAATTTACATTCCTTTACTGTTTTGTTCAGTATGAAAGCAACCCCATTTTGTTCATATAGATTCATCATTCATATATGTTTAATGCTAAACATGTGTCTCTGATGATGTTCAGGAGATACATTATTTTAGCAATTATTCTGAGTCTAAGGTTTACAGTATACAAAATCTGAATAAAATTATAAATTTGGAGAAAAGGCATTTGAAGTTATATTGTCATAGCTCATGACTCATTTATTTATCCTGGATATCTGGGTGGTCATTTCGTCTCTTTCTCAACATTTTTTTTACCACTGCTTTGTCTTCAAAGAAGGATGTCCTACTACCACAGTTTTATGTGTGACAGACAGTCAAAATGGCTAAGTTTGACTGGCAAAGCAATTGCTATTTTACCTATTCAGAGAGACAATCTCCTTTTAAGCCAATTGAGCATATGAATTTATGCACAGAAGTGGAAAATGGTAAGGGGGTTACTGTGCAGACTTTGCCTATGCTATCAGTATGTATTTTTGCAAACATATGAATGTCAATACATAATGCTGACATACACGAACATAAAAAAGGAAAGAAAACTAACTACATTTAGATATCCCTATTTTAAAAGTATTGTGGCTGACATCAAGTATACCATATACATTATGAGCAATTTAAAGAATAAAAAAAAAAAAAAAAAGCACTTTTGACCTTCACAAGTATGAAAGCTGCAGCAAGATGCGTGATATTCTTCCAAAAATGTTACTGTGTGGTATTAAATCAAATTTGTTTTGTCTTTTTTTCATAAAGCTAAGGTTATGAAATATTGTTTAATGAGGTATAAAACCATAGTTTAAACAAAACCAATTATACTAGTACAATTTAATTTTCCTATTATTTAAGACACTTCTGAAGTAACTGTAGACCTAAAACAAAACTGAAGCATACTCAAAATTATTCCAGATTAAAAACTTTCACTATAACACTAACTTATATTCAAGAAGTTAAAGCTCTTCTAAATTCTAAATCACATCATAGTAATACCTCAAACAAGATATTTTCTATAAATGAAATTATCTTAAACTGCAATTCTTGAAATGTTAATTGTGTTAATAAATTTTAAAAGTAGAAAACCTTAACTAGTTTTCATCCTTGTTTTTAGATTTCTTTCAAATTTCCTTAGCATAATGATTGTGAAGACTGGGTTAGCTTTACTGTACAAAAGGTAACCCTCTTTTTCTGGGTCATTTCATTTGGGCCCCTTCTACATAAAGGAAGAGACTGTCAGTAAGATATGAACAACTTAGGAGTGGAAGACAATTATTTGTTGCTAATACATGTGGTAGATAGCTTCAACCAATAAGCTACTACGCAAAGCATTAATATGCTTGCCATCCTTAATACTGATCCCTGATGAGTCTCAGTTGGCTGGGCAGTTAGTAGTCACATGGGAAAGACCCTCCTTGTTTTTTGAACAGGCTGATCCTTGCTGTTGATGAATTTTTTTCAGGATTTTATATTTTTTCATATCAGCATTTTTCATACTGAATCTCTGACCCGCTGATTATCATTGTCTCAACACCTACACTTCTTTGTCCCCTCCTCCCTTTTTTTTAATCTTCCATGACTTTAGACCACTTACTTCCTCACACTTAAAATAATTTCCTCAGCAAAATGGTGCCAAAGTCACACAGCTGTGCTGCATGAAACTAAGCCTTGGATCACAAACAGCTGAACCCATTGGTCAAGGGTTACACTATTATACTGTAATTTGTTGTGTGACCATTTCTATGGAAAGTATCTGTTTTATTGTATTAGAATTGTAATAATTGTCAGTTAAAGTAATTAGAAAATTTAGAGAATACATGTTCAAGCCTAATAAAATGTGGATTTCAGGTTCAGTACCTTAAATTTGTCTTCAGAAATTTCTGAAAGCTTCATTTCTTAACATTGGTATAATTTTAATTTTTAGAGAGAAATAACTAATTTTTTGAAACAAATTGAAATAACTTCTTCAATGTTAAATATAATTTTTTTATTTGTGAATATTTGTCTTAGTACCTTTAAAGATAGCTGCCCACTGATATTCACAAGATACCACCAGGGAATTTAGGAACTACAGGTGCTCTCACAAAATACCTAACATTTGATCATATATTAGATCTCTCTGTTAAGTAGGCTGTATGTCACTCTTGAATAAACTGGCTCATATACTTTTTTAATATTTATTCAGAAAAGTGTGGATCAAAATCAAATTTGAATTTCAGATATACTTTAAACTTTGTTGAACACCACTTATCTCTTGGCAATAGAAAAATGTATTCCTATTAATTGGAATTTATGTGAAATACTGTCCTGATTAAATGTAAATTAGTATTCATTAACATTTGTCAGTAAACATTTCTTGGAAAGCACGCCAGTATAGCATTCATTTTTATTCCCATAAATAGCAAGGAAAGTAATAATGTGTTGCATTTGCCTCATGTTTTCCATTTCAAAACAATTTATAAGCAAGGCAGTGAAGACCCAGAAAAAAAATTTTACAAGACTTAGTACTGCAACAGTTATGATAGGTAACCAGATTCAATATTTAATTTTTAAGGTTAAATTAGCATCTTAGTTACATTTATAGCATATATATCACATAGTTGTAAATAAGGACTCCAACCCATCTGATGGCCAGGAAACCTAAGGAGAATGGAAATGTAAAATAACAACTAAAAAGAAAAGGATTTAACTGAAAGTGTCATCTATGGGGGTTAAGGGAGATCTAGACATGAATTAGGCATCTTCACTGAAGACAGCTTCAGAGCTGAAAGCCCCCTTATGAGGTTTTGACCAAATTCCAATGGAGTTTATGGTATGACCTTTTTTTTTTTTTTTCTTTTTTTTGAACTGGTCATAAAGTATCTAGGGTATTTTTGTTGAGAAGAACACAAATGTAAAACTCAAAATTTGAAGGAATATGCTGAAAAACATAAAAAGTCATTATTTACATCTAAGGTCAGGTCTTTTTTTATTGATTTCTGGGTTGTCCCACATAATGCAACTTTTTTCTTATTTTTTTCTTTTCTTTGAACAAATTTAAGCTAGAGTGTTGAACAAGGCACTTTCTGTAAGGTAATGAGTGAATTTGTGAAGCATTGCCTGCTTAGGAGTTCCAAAGTCACTGCATTCCCCCATGTCTCCAGCAGTGGACTGCAGAGTGCTGTTGAGGCTGTAACTTTCATGGCATCTTGAAAAGAGAAGGGACCATTTCAAAGATACCTTTGAAAATGATCTCTCAGTGTCAGAGTTGGTGAAATATGACAATTGTAATGCACGTGACTTATGCTCATTAAGAAAAAGAAACCAGTGATGCATAGCTGAGTGCTTTGCCCATACATTTAAAACTGATATTCATTATACTAAAACCATACCAAATTATGCAATTATTTTTTTTTCATTGATGGGGAGTTTATATGTCTTAAACATTTATTTTTTTTTTAAATCAGTCTGCATATTATCGCTTCTTTCTTCATCCCTTAAAGCAATTAAATGTTATCCTATAATTTGATCACATAGTAGCCTTTTCCCCCTCTGTCCTATATTGTATGAAATTTGAAATATTCTATGTTCCATGTTTTGATAAATTTTATTTCTTTACTGAATATACTAAAGTGCTGCAGGACCAAATTCTTCATTGAATTTCATAATATTACAAATGTAATATAAATCTATAGAAGCTGAGATGGGAACTTTCATTTTCTTAAATCCATTTTTAATTGTTTCTAATCAAGAACAGAAATTATCACTAATGAGGTAGACTTCTATTGCTTCCTTCTGAAAGTTTATGTTTTTCCTGTTCTTCGTTTGTCATAAATTGCTCCCTAAATTCAATGTCTTCTGTGGAGCTAGATGTAGGATTCTAAGGTAAATTAGGTAAAAATGTTTTAGAAGAATAAAAAATTGGGACACAAGCATTTTTTACAGAAAGTATGTGATTTAGAGAGGGAGGGAGAGAACATATGCAGGATATTTTTAGGTTCTGTTGAAGTTTACTTGATAATAAAGATGAAGGTAATAAATATTTAGTCTTCTTGAAGCAACAGATTCTACAACAGGTGTAGCACTTGATTCTCAGTTCAATAAACTGCATTTCTTGCAGTTTAATTTAATGTAGTGCATTTCTATTCTGTATTTTTTTTCAAAATAGGCATTGAATATTGAAAGTTTTCCATGTAGATCATAAAGACTCCATGAAAAAAAACCCCACCAAACCAAAAACCACAATAAGGAATCTGATGAATGCTTTTGAACAGTTTTCTGTCTTCTTACTACAGTATATTTTATGTATTTATGTTTTATAGACTTATTGCTGTTACCATTTAAGAGAGTTGCAGTCCAGGAATGTTATATATGTGTATGCATGCATTACCAAATATTAAGTTGCCTAAGTGCCATTTAAGCACAATAAATTCAAGATAGTAATTCAAGTTCTTCCTTGGGTACTGGAAATGTAGTGTCTCAGATCTCAGGCAATTTTTTTCTAATAGTTTAATCTATCCCATGTGCATGCCTTTTTGCCTGTTTCATGTTGCCATCTGTTTGGAAATCAAAGAAAGAAGCATTCCAATACTATTAGAAGTACAAAATTGTTAATTGTGCTTGGAGAAATCCTAAACCATGAATGGTAGCAATATTTTTAAATCAGTTAAGAAAACTGTTGCTTTGACCTCTCTAGATCAATAAACAGTGATATCACTTTTCCAGTGAGTGCCTTTATCTTACTCAGAATTACATCAGCAACTAAAAAATGAAATCTGAGTTACATGAATTGCCTGGCAATTTTGTGTCAAAATGTTATATTTATTAGAATTGATGGGCAGATGTGGATGCTGTCAGGAACAAGACCTGACCTGGAGATACTATTGATTTGCCTGTTCAGGTGTGCTCCTGTTAACCAGGGAGAGAAACCTGCTCAAGCTCTCCTGCCTGCAGGGTTGACTCCTGTGTTATGCTCAGAGTAACAGGTTTTGTCTACAGTCCTGATTTAGGCTACAGTGATCAAGGGCAGGACTGCCCAGCAGGTACACCCATACAGCACCTATTTCAACATCAGCATACCTTATTAATATTTTTGCCACCCTTGCACCTCCCTTTCTATGCCGCAGTCTCCTCACAACTGCCCTCAATTCATTTTTCCCTATTGGTCCCAGTTTTGCTACATCCATAACCAAATCGGATATTTCTGTTATCATTACTTAGGGAACCTCATCCTTGTAGGTTATTGCTGATGTGGTTACCTGGGCACTGCTGGCGTGCAAGCTATGACCTTGCTAAAGGTCCTCAAGTACTCCCTCCAATTACCTGTGAAGTTCAGTCATTTCTCAGATAGCTCTGCCTTAATCACCTGTGCACCTCTGCCATGTGTCATGGTGCTCTAATTTACGTCAGCTTCTCACACTGTTATCTGTCACATTCAGCAGTTTCCTATGTCGTGTCATGTCTTGCTCAGTTAACATAATCTCAGAGCAGGGTCTAGCCAACAGCCTAGTCATGGTCTTGCAACCCTAACAAGATTCCACCTTTTATGTAACTTCACAGCTATTTAAAGCTAATCTTTATGCCTAAGGACACCTAAGTACAGACTTTTTATTATACTTTTAACACAGGTAACTAGGAGGACCAAAATGCCCATGATAAATGTTGATTATAGCAGAAATAGTGATAAGTGCCCATCACTTTTGTACCCCTCTTCCTAACATATCTGTAGTCAGCTAGCTGTTCCAGTAACACCACTAACAGTATTCAACACTGAGAGACTTCAAATAACAACCTTCTCATTTTGATTCCTTTTCTCAAATGCTCGAGCCCTAAATTAAAAGGTTACTTCTATATTATTGTCCTACCTAGTGTATCTTCGTTATAATCTTTCACGTTTTACTTGTTGCTTGTTTCTTTGTGAACTTTGACATCATCTTCTCACTGAAATTTATCCGTACTGTAAAAAAATACTTTAAAATCCCTCTTATTAGAAAAAAAAAAACACCTCATTTCTGATTTTGTTGACTTTTTTGTCAACTTTTGCATTTCATTTAAATGATCCTATAAAGTTTAATTGAGTGAGAAAAAAATGTTAGTTACAAAGCTGTGTCTGGCAATTTTGCAGTCCATTGTATTTGTATTTTCTGTGTGAAGATTTGCCATCAAGTAGGATAATGAAAGATTTTAGCTAAATAAAAAAAAGTCTAAATTTGTGAACACTACAAACAGAATAAAAGATTTCATTATGTTAAAATGTTATTAAGAGCAAACTGTGATTTAAAAAGTTAATTAAAAAGTGCACTCAAAGTCAATTCTAGTTTCAGAGGTATTGATTATTCCTTCTGTGCTCTCCATTTTAACTATACAGAAAATTACCAAGAGAGTAAATGCTGGAGTTTTATTTTAAGAACTTAAAATTAATATATCTATTTTAGCTACATATTACATGTTATCATTTATTTCTGAAATTTAATTATTATATTTTGTACATTAAACTCCAAAAGATATTTGTATATTTTAAAAGTGTGGAAGCAGCACATCAGTGGATTTGCTTTTCTGTACACATATCACATACTGTCCAGAACTTGATCCTTTTGTGAATGTGCCCCACAGTTAAAATCTTTGGGCTTGCTGCTCACATAAAACCGACAGAATATACTGTCTAGTTTCTGTGTACTGTCTTCAGGTCCCTTTTCAAATGTAGTTTAGGTATTAAATCAGATTTTAAACAATATTTCTATGGCCAGAAAAATGAATTCGGTAAGAACATAGGATAAAGTAGGCATAGTGTTGTACAAGATGGGAATTAGCTCCAGACTGTACACACTAAAATTTTCATGCACTTAGATATTACATGTGGTTTTGAAAGCTAATTACTGTGGTTTACATTATAGTCAATGGCAAGATTGGGCAAAATCCTGTTGCCTTGACATTCAAAGAGATGTGACAGATATGACAGATATGACACAGTCCCTGTGCCCTTCTCAAGTGACAGCTGCAAAAGATACCTAAAGATGCCTGTCTTCTACTGGTGACTATTTTTTTATATTTGACATATTTCATTAGCTATTGCCTATTTGTTAGGAATTTTAAAGTACTGTTTATAGATTATTCTTGCTATAGTGTACTCGAGTCCTATAGAAGTCTCTGATTTGCCTGTGCATTCTGTTTGTGTGTTTACATAACAAAAATCCTTAAATATTTTATTAACTCTCATAACTGAACTAAGTGTAATACATAGACAGATAGAAATGTGATGTCTGAGTCGTTTATATGCTTGAAAGTTGAATGGCAGTGCAGTTACTAAGTTCCCTTGTCAGTACTTTACCTGTAATTTACTAACCTGTATGCTTAGATTTATAGAGATGCTAAAAAGTATACCTAACCAAACAAGTCAGATAATCTGACTTTAAAATTCAGTGACGTTAATGTCCAGTATAAATTGTCGAAGCAAAGCCTAACATACTTAGACTGCTATGTTATATCATTCCTCCTCAATAGAAATCTAACTTGGTAATGTGCCCTGCAGAGCATCATGTATAGACTAGTGTTGGCCAAGTGAAATTGAGAAGCAAAAGCCTATAAGCGATGCTACAGAAATAGTAATATAAATGATGAGATGGAGAATGGTTAAGAAGTTAAATTAACAAGCAAACAAACAAACAAACAAAACAAAACAAAAAAACCCAAAACCCAAACCTACACTTGATTTGGCATTTGGCAATGGTTTTGTTCCTTCTGTTATTCTAAAGGTTCTTTTTGATCTTCATGCACTTTTAGGAATGGTACCCTGGCAATGTGATGGAAGAAATTAGAAGAAAAGAAGGTGTCGACAGACTTGAGAGAGAGAAGAAAGTTTTTCACAACATGTATGCGTTGTGCTAGACTTTGTCATGAGTTCACTGATGAAGATTTATAGAATGCTGTTCCTCCCTTCTATTTTAACTTAATTTAAGGAGTATGTTTTAACCTACAAAAATTTATAGCCAGAAGGTTTCAGAAGTATTTTTCAGGATTTCTTTTTAATTAAAAACAGAGGATAATGGTTTGCAATATGTTAGCCTGGCATTTAATAAGATGACCTAGAATCATAAAAATAACCCAATGCTTTTTTTTGGTTAAAATTCTTGTTTGAGCTGCCTGAAGATTTACTCTGACTATATACAAATTTAAATTAATAACATAATATATACTATAATATAATTAATACATTTTTTCTGTCATACAAATATTTTGCATTATGAGCATCAAAGGTAATTTATCCAGAGTTGTACAGTCCAAAAAAGAACTCAGGACTGCCTTCTGAGTTCTCAGAGAACTTTTCATGAGCTCATCCAGATATGTCATATTCGTTAGGTCTCTCTTCTCTCTTTTGCCAGACTGCTTGGGTAGATTATTTTTCTTGATTGATTGTTTCTTTTTTTGTTTGTTTGCTTGCTTTTACAGAAGCAATTAAGGCTGTGTACTCCAAAATACGTCAATCCATTTTCATGACATAAATTAGTTCAACTGTGCTAAAAGCAAAATATCTTCTATTGTAATTTCAAAATTTGACATAATTACTTCAGATAAATTTTGTTTATGAATAGCTCATTTTGAAACAATAAAAAATACTAATCACAATGTATTGCTATAATAAAAATGTTTCCAGTATGATTAACATACTCCATTAATAGATAGAAACTAACAGGCTAAGTGTCTGAAATTAGTATGGGATTAGATCCAGAAAGAGATTTAGACACTGCAGCATATTATTACATTACCTCATTTTTAAGTCTACTTTTCAGATTCATTCATTGTAGACTGAAATCTAATTTTTGTTAGACTATTAGCTTCCTAAACAAAGTTTTATATTTGAGACTGACTAGAAGACTAGAGTGCTCAGTGATGAGCTGATAGTTAGCCAATAGTGAGAAGTATCTATTCAGTGCTATTACTCTTCAGAAAATACCGATCTTCAGGGAGGCTGTTTTCTCCACTCATGATTAACAATCCTTCTTCTTGATACAGAGCACAGCAAGAAGAGTTTTGCTTCCCTTTCACATAGCAGTTTATTAGGATATAGTAGATGAAGATTCAGATTCCTTCATCTCTTCAAAGATGTAAACCTACTTTTTTTTGCATATGCCCTATCCTCCAGGCTATAGTTTATTCTGGAATAAAGCTGCAATTTCGAGAAAAGAATTAAAGTATTTGTTTGTCTTGATAGAAAGAGAAAAGCATGAATAAGATGCTGGATGAAGATGATCTTATTTATCTAAATATCTATTAATCCTGCCCTTTGCAGTGTCTTAATTTGTTCAGTATGAGCCAAAGAGTTATTAAGATGTGGTTCTCTGCCTGCCCATGAAAACTTCTTTAAGTGTTTGTTCCTCTGCAATTGTATCCAGGTATCAATGCAGTTTTAGATAAAAAATCACATGAATTTGATACAAATTAATCTGATTCATTCATGTGAGGTGATTTGTTCTTGTTTATTTATTCATGTGCCATAGCTTCTCCTCCAATCCCTTCAAATTTAGGCAAATCCCCTGCAGAGCCCTTTCAAGAAAGGATTCTGCTGTGAGAACTGATCTCTTGTCTTAGTTGAACAGATTTGAGTATATAAATGTAAGTCATTTGAAAATACTTAACATTTAGTAAGCAGATTGGAGACTAACTTTTGAATGGAGAGGTTTATAAATATAATTTTGGTCTGTATCAGTATATTAACACAGAACAAGAAGAACATATAGGACTATCCTTTAAGCTTAGAATTCTGCTTGGCTTGGATGTAATATGTTCAGTATTTCACCTATTGTCACTCCCTTTTGTTTGCCCTCAACTTCTCCAAGAATTAATAGTAAATTGTCATTGCAACTGTTACAAGTTTTCTGTTTAAACCAGTCAACACATTTTAGGTGAATTGATTTTTTTTTTCACTGAGTGAAGTAATTGGGGTGTCTACTTGTCATATCGTTGACTTTTAAAATCAGAATAGACTGATAATTTCTTTAGCTATGTCTGAAGAGTAGTAATAACAAAGGCACTCCAAGGCAAAATGTCTTTTATCTAGTGCACCTTGATGCAAGATGAGCACTGTCAAGGTGCGTCCGTGTCCCTGACAGATTTAAAGTTCCTGAATTTTTATTTTTGCTGAGACGAAATCAGTAATATGGGAATGAGATTATATTATTTGATCATTATTTATCCAGCACTGCAACATGAAGTTCATTTAAGACACAGCATTAGCTGTTGGATTATATCTCCGGGGTTTATTTATGTAATGAAAATAATTAGAGCTGTATGTTTAAAACCTGTAAGTTTTTAGTTCCTTGTTCAGTGGTATTTTAATTCTTTCAGTTATTTGTTTCTCAGTTACTGAAAAGGATTTTTTTAATTTTGGATGCTACTGATATCTGTGACTGAAGTAATTTTTATGTTCATTCCAACTTATGAAACAGAGTAATATCGATTACTTGTGTTAGATGGAAGTTATTAACTTGTGAAATTATTAACCTCTGACATGAATGAGAAGTAAATGAGAATGCTTTATTTCTAAGGGCACTGTAAGTTCACTCGTTGAACTTAATAGCTCATTACCTAAGGAATATTGGGCTAGTTACTCTTGCCAAGATCTATACCTAAATAGATACAATATGAAACATGACAAAATTAATACCTAGCATAAATCATTTTTAAATTGGAATAATACTGGAGAATAACTCAACCCACTATCCCTACAATAATTCATATTCAGTAAAACAATATAGTCTTCAGAAATAATAGGACTTCTAAGTTACAAGGGATTCAAAGAAAACAGGAGCTCAGATAATGATGTTGGCTCACTGTCTTGCTCATATAATTACAATGCAGTGATAGTTTATCATAAGATTAATAAAATACGACAACTGCTATGTTTTTCTGGTGACACTGCTAGTTCTGCAAATGCCATATGTTCATTGGATTTTTTACTGTGTTGTGCTTAATAGTGTACTTGTAACTATAAACAGCATTTGTGTATTATAATTAATCCTTGATAAATGAATGTCCACATCAGATCATAGTTAGATCATTTTAATTAAGTAGATATATTTTCTCTGCATTACAGCGGCAGAGGTAAGATTCTTGTTGTGTTCTAACCCATTCACATTTTGTGATACTGAACACAGTTTAATCATGTTTCTCAAAATCTACTGTGGGAATTAGCTACAGTGAGCACTCCTAGATGTCTTGCTGGCATACAGATTTGACTATTCCAAGCCGATACACAGGTCCATGTGTCCAGACTGGAAACACTTTGCAGAGGCCTTTTCAAAATAATAATAACTGCATGAGTATCTGATCAACGTAACTGGAAGCAAATGCTACCCCTGAAATGTGATTACAGGTAAGACCCAGTAGATAACCTTAGAGTCTCAATTCGGGTTTGGGAAATTTGTCTTTGTCCAAGCCCCAAATTTGAATTTGGCATGTAATGCCAAAATAAATATATAAAGCCCACCCCTGTTTGACTTTAAAAATCACTGGTATCACTGTACTTTGTTTATGTGCATGGTTGTAGGGAGTCTCATTCTGATCTGTTTGCATAAGGAAGGTCTTGGACCTTGATGCTGCATTCTGAATTCAGTGACTGTGCCAAGGTCTTCTGGACGGTTGTATAGAAATCTCAAACCAAAATGAAAAAACTTTATCACCATATTTGTCCTTCATAAACTGCAATAATAATCACTCTCTCTAAAAAATATTATCAGTAGAGTATTAATTAATCCACAACAATAGTGCTGTAGTTGAAATGCTGAGAGAAACTCAAAATTCATTATAAATATATCCCTCCTATTTCAGAAGCACCAAATTCATATCATCCAGCTTTCAGAAGATATAGGAGTTATTTTCACACTTGTGGTATCTCTTCTGACACATTAAATATTGTTTTTCTTATTGCATAACAGCACTGCTTCAAAAGGAGGAACTAAGAGAATTTATCTGCTCCAACCTAACATCTGTTAGTGTAGCATCTAAGGCTTTTTCCTGGGAAGTCCAGGACTCCAGTTTGTCTCCCAGCAGTTATTCTTTAAGATTTAAAAAGTCATAAGTCTTGCAGTGGCTTGGAAATAAACATACTTTTTATAAGGTCTGGGGGATGTACATGCTGGTTTACCGATAGATCCTCCAGGAGCTCACACCAGAGTACTTGAAGGGAAATTCAGAGCTAGAGCTGCACATAGTGAGTTTAGATGATTTATTCACAGTAGGTGTCATTCATAAGGTTTGTACCTACTTAGAAAGGAAGATTCACTGCATAGTTATTATCAGTATGCTAGCCTGTAGTTAAGTGAGTACGATATGCTTGCTTATAGCAATTTGTGTCCTGCAACATAGCCATGGTTCATAAAGGATACTTATGCTGGAACTTGATGTAACTTAATGAAAATCAGTAACCCAAAAGAGCAAAGGAACCAGTGAGCAGAAAGGTGGAGGACATACAGTGACAAACTGCACTGTACATTTCAAGTGTTTGAAACTGCTTCTGCCCAAGACATTTCTTTGACTATACCTTGATGAGTTCCTACTATTTGGAGATAATTTTTTTTCTTTCATAGCTGAATATCTTTTTCTATTAGGGTAATACTTTCTTATTTATTCTTTTCTAGGGACATATAAGTTTTTGTGAGACATTGTAACAGAAAATAAAGACAAGAAAAGTTTGAAGTTAAGAGAGTGAAAAGGAAAATCTTGACTTCTAATCATCTCCTCCTATCTCTGTATAAAACCATATTGACTGGCCAACAGATAAGACAGATTGTGGCTGTCAGTACTGAAATGAATATTCTTGTGTGGTATATATAATGTATATCAGCTCTTTATATCTTTTCCAAGTTATTATTCACAGAAGCTTATTGGCAAAGAAGTTGCCAAAATGGTTCCTTTATTTAAGCTCTGTATCTGATAGAACCATAAAGAAGAATCTGACAGAAGCAGTATAAGAGGCTACATTGTCAGAGAAATATGCAGAAAATATACACTCACAGTGGGCCATCCAGATATTGCACAGTTTTGGGCCTTATTTGCAAATCAAAATTATAATAGAATCATAGAATCATTTGGCTGGAAAAGACCTTTAAGATCATAAAGCCAAACTGTACCTGTATGCTGCTAAACTGTGTCTCTAAGCACCTTGTCTACCCATTTTTTTTTTTAAATACCTGCAGGGGTGGTGACTTGACCACTTCCCTGGGTAGCCTGTTGCAGTCACCCTTTCAGTGAAAAATTTTTTTCCTAATATCTGGCAATTTAATAAAGGAGATAATTATCTGGCAATTTGATAACAGACATGTTTTTATACTCATTTTTCCAACAAAGGAAAGAAAGAATAGGAAGTCTCAGAAGTCAAAATTCACAGATTCCAATGATTTTGTTCTTGAGTGTACATACATATTTACATTCTTAGAAATATCAAAATGATAATCATATACATCCGTATTCTGCAGCTGCAAATGACTACATTATCAAGAGCACTGTAGAATTGGATCCCTTTCTGTTTGACTAATATATTTTTCCAGGCTCCATTTGGTTAGGCTGATTTCCAAGCATTTTACAAGTACTCTGCCTTTGTTTGAAAGAAGTCTTTCAACTCTTAATGAATTCTCATATCCTTCTTGACAGTTCTTAGAAGCAAATTTCCATTTTTAGATATAATGTTTTATATAATGACAAGTGTTGATTTTGATCATTGAGAGCAGATGCAGCTATTACTGAAAAGAATAATAAAAAGTTTTCTGATAGAATAGCCTTCAGTGTTTTCTTTATTAATATTAATGGTGTCAATAATGTATTAATAATAGAAGGCCAAAATCTATTGCAATGCAAATTGGCACAGTTCTCTGAGTTTAGTAGGACTTTATCCAGTAAAGCTGTCTAAGAAAATGATACAGTTCTAACTTAATCTGGATTTTTTAAGTGTAATGTCAATATTTATGTTAAGTAAAAACGCATGGTTTGGGTTTTTTTTTTCATTTAATTATCATTTCTGTAACCTTATTGCTCCTATGCATTACTTCTAAAATTTGTTTGTGAGTAAGGAAAGAATATATCTCTGAGGCAGTCAAAAACGGATGAGCTTCTCCTTGGTCAAAGTATCTAGTTTTCTATCCTCAAGAATGCAGTTTCTGGAAGGTTTGACAGATTGCTTATATCTTCTTTTATTTCAATAAATGTAGTATTTTTTTTCTATGATGTTATTTACCATATCAGACTGCTTTAAATTAAATTTAAAACTAGTCTTTTCCATTTGTACACCACTTCTCTGATTTTAAAAGGTAAAGTCCGCATTGATTTTGAATGGATTTGTGAAATCAAGACCTCTTTTCTGCTATTTTTTTTCCAGGAATTTATGTTTAAAAATATAACGAAGTGTAATCATTTTAAGATGTCACATGCCATCTTTTTCTTTGCAGTCAAAGATGGAAAGGAATTGGGAAAGCTATACTTTTATGTTATGCCCAAATTTTTTTTTATTATTCTATCAGGTGTTCTTGCTAAAACTTCTTATGTATGAATCCATATGCATATGTGTGTATGTGTATATATATGTATACATATACATTAAAATTGCATGTTTTTATGGCTGATTTTTTATGCTAACTAGTTTTCAGACAATATTTAACTGAAAATTTTTAATTCTTTTTAAGTGAGACTTCTGTATTAGCAGCATGATTCATGTAACAGGGACTGAGAAACATAGATACTCAAATCTCCACTTATTTCTAGGCATTATTTGTTTTCAAGTAGTAAAAGCATGTGTGATAAGAATGACAGTTCTCTAGGACTAGTCAGTACTGGGACCCTTGCTCAAGAACTTTTGGAGGGCTGAGCTTTAAGCATTTTACAACTTTCTGTATGGCTCCAGGGTGCAGTCATTCACAATTTAGACAGGCATTGTAAATTTTGCGGTAAATGAGCTTCCATACCGATACAACAGAAATGGTCTTTCTTTGTAATCAAATAGAATGTCAGAAATTGGCCACAGAAATATGGTTGAATTTTAGTACTTAAATTGTACTTGAAAAATTAACCCCACAATCTCAGAATATTCTTCTAAATTGTTTCAGTAAAACATCATACTGTGTATGAGTTAACAAAAGAAGTTATAAAATAAAAATTAAGGAGGAAAAGACTTGAGAGCCTTGTTTGTTCTCTGATACAACCTGCAAATTGTTCATCTTATTTGTCAGAAAATGCTATAAAATATGTCGGGAATGAATTTAAATTATTTATTATAATTAGTAGAATGGGGAAGGGGACAGAAATTGTCCTCTTTTATGCATAAAAGAGATTTACATGTCTAATTTCCATTATCAGTGATCAAGAAAGGAATCAAAATAATTATTTCGACTTAAAGATTTCCTCCAGATTTCAGAGCTGCTCTCATTTAAAATCAATAATAATGTTTCCAGGTTAACACTGTACTCATTTAATATACTGAGACCCTAGGGGTAGGGGACATTTACATGGCAGCTCTTAAGTGATTTCACTTGCTAATTCTGCCAGTAAAATCAGATTATCTCCCAAATGGGGAGAACTAATTAAAAATTAGATGTCTTCCTGACTTTTTTGCTCAGAGTAAAACCTCAGAACTAGAATGTCACAGTCATTCTGTAGGGAGGATTCGTCAAATTTCTTTTCTTTAGGGTTGATGAGCTTCTGGATATGTAAAGTTAACATCTTCAATCCACATCTTAAATCCTCATGATATAAAAATACACAAAGATGAGGGGAAGTCCATGTGCTCATGTGTCTTAAGCCTCTCTAGGAAACTTGGGTGAGTCAGAAAGACAGGAAACAGAGAGTATAAAAATACACAAAGATGAGGGGAAGTCCATGTCCTCATGTGCCTCTCTAGGAAACTTGGGTGAGTCAGAAAACAGGAAACAGAGAGACAAGCATTGCAACACTACTTCACATAGAGAAATTCAGGTTTTCTTTAATAGATGTACTCAGACATCTTTATAAAATACATGTGACATTGCATCTGACAGTAACAGTTTCTTAAATTTTGTGACAGGTGTAGAATATTTGTTGACCATTTCATTGGCTTTATACATAATCTCTGTAGAAGGAGGCCTCCTATGCTAAGACAACACTTTATATTTCATGGGTTTATTCCCTATCATAACCTTGAGCTAAATCCTAGAGAAAGTCCCAACTGGAATTTACATAGGTGTCGCGGAAATCGGGAGGAATAAACCTCGTAACACCTATGTAGTGTTAAAAGGCAGGCATTCTTTATTCACGGCACCGGATGCACGGGGGATCGCTCCACCTAACGTGCATACCTGGCACCTGTTCCAATCAGGTTATATTGATCAAATACATGCATATTCATTACATTCATACATAATCAATAACATCTTCTCTAACGATTGGTCTAAATTCTCTCACTTCCTATGTAAATTACTGCGCAGACTCAGTTGTGCACTTGCATTGTTCTCTTTTGAGTAGGTGGTATCATTTGGGTAGGTGGTCAATGAGTCAGTGGTCGCGATCTCCCCCTGCCAGAATTACCTCCTACCTACTGGGCTCTCTATCTTGGTAGTCCTAGCCAACTTTCTTGGTCCATTGCACGGAATTACCCTTCATCTTCTTCCCCTGACAGGTGCACATTGTCTATAGTTTTAGCTACATTAATAATGACCTTAAAACTACAGACCATATACTATTCTCATTGTCCTGAACTTAGTGTTCAGCTGGGTAGGGCTGTACAGAAGAGAGCACAGCAGCATTCGTGGTTGCATTTTGTAGTTAACTGATTCGATCCCATCACCCCAATGCTGAAAACTAAGATACACAACAATTTCATCATCATTTTGGTTACACAGGTGTAGAAAGAACCTGTCAGAAATATGCAGCTTCTATAAGCTGAACATTAAACAACTATCAGGAGCAAGAAAGGACACTTTTGAGAAATGCACACACTATCCTGCTTGGTTTGTTTTCATTTTCTTTGAGTTTTTTTCATAAAATTGTAAGCAAGAAATGCATAAATATGGTGATTATTTACCTTAAGATAGACACATTATACCAAAAATCTACCTAGTAATTATATCATGCTCCAATCCAATCCTAACAAGACTTTTCCCTTTTCCTTTTTTTTTTTAAAATACATCTTACACATAAACTGTATATAAATAAGAACTGTCTGATATGCTTAAGAAATTAAAAAACGTAATTTAGCACTGCATATGTCCAGGTCAATCTTAACCTTGAAAAAAAGCCAAGATGTCCCACTCAAGTATCTGCAAAATAGTTAATGATACTAGAAACCTTAACAATACACAACCTCCTGCCCTGGCTTTAGCTCTGGCTGCTGATACTGTGCTGTAAAGCACTTATTTAGACTGCCTCCCAAAGTGAAAATTTGGTGCTTTTGAGGTGAGTTATGTGTTTGGAAGAAGGAAAAAAGCCAAACAATCTTTCCCTTTCAGATCAGGAAGTAACTAGTTTACAAGTCAAGAACAAGAGTAAACCTGCTTACTAGGAGGAAATTTCACATATAGGAGAAACAATGAAAAAGATTGTCCATTAAGAAAGTCTTGAATTTTAGCAGCAAACTATAAGAGAGAGCTCTGAAAAAGTGAGGAGAGAAGGAAAAAAGGAAGATCTAAATGTCCATGTATCAGACCTAAGTGGCAGGTTTGGATAGCTAGGAGCTGCAGCGTGCCCAGGGTGGAGGAGGCCCTGAGGGCCCAGTTGGCTCTGACACTGCTGTGAACACCCTATTGCCCCCCAAACTGCAGCCAGGCAGGGGAGCCCCAGGTGCTCAGGCTCTCATGTATTTAGGAAGCAGGGGCAGCTGGAAGGCACAGGAAGCACATGGAGGAGAGGCACTTTGGGATGAGAGGTACTTGGGGAAACGTATTGAGGAGAGGCACCTGGGGAGACACATGGGGGTAGACTTATGGGGGGACATGTGAGGGAGTCACCTGGGGAGACACCTGTATATGCGGCACAAGTTGCTGCTGGAGATATGCAGAAAGACAGATGGTTGCAGAAGAGAGACTCCAGGGGCACATGGGAGAGGGCCTGAGGCAGGACCAATGGCACTGCAGAAGACGGCAGTGAAGTGACACCCAGGGGTCCCCACAGCCCAGCACAGTCCCCTGACTGTGCACCACCCAGCTGTGACCACTGTGCTTACCCATCTGACCTTCCTCCTGGCCTGCGCTGCCTACCCCACAAGACAGCAAGGTCGTATAATTTGTAAAATTGCACATGTATCTGTAATTAAATTGTTTTGTATATGCCAATGTCATCTTAAACTGAGACGTTCCAGAGATTTGATTCCATGGCTCTATTGGCATTATTCTTTTTTATTGCCAGATAATATATAGTTATCAATATCTTTCTGTTTAACGGTCACTATCACAGAGAACAGTATTAACCCCCAAAATAAAGAAAAAAAAAACAACCAAAAACCAACCAGATGGTGATACAGATTCAATAGTTCTGGCATTATTTTAAAAAGTGTTTTCTGGAGCAAACCTATTTTCAGTATGCAATTCTGTCCCTTTAGCTTTAGAAATCAAAGAACATTCTGTCTCGAAAGTAGTCTGGTAAAACAAAGTCTGATAAACCATAAGAACAAGTTATAATTTTCTTTCACTTCAAGATGAATATTGAACAAATACATCTTGAAAATGCATTCACAATTACTCTTAGAATAACAAAATACAAAATAATTATTAATATATCTCATCCAACTACAGTATTTTAATATAAGGCATTACAGGGCAATTGATTTATATTTCTTTTGACATTAGTCTGTGGCTAAAGGCATGCCAGTGTAACCCATGAAAAAAAGGAAAAATTACATGTCTTCTTTAATTTACTGGTATTCCTATATATCTTACATACTTAATTTTATGAGCCCTTTTGTGCTATACAATCTTTTACAGAACCTTCATTTGACTTTATTGGTAACAGAATAGAACCTAAAACCAGTGTACCTTACCTGATATTTTTTCTTAGAAAATAGATTATTATATAAAGATTATTATATATAAATTATTATATTTTAAAAAAAAATTTAGTTACATATTAAAACATGATAACTACATTCTTTCTGAATAATAATGAAATCAGTTTGTCATGTATTATGGAAGAACCACTCTTTTGGTTCTGTGCTATAAAATTTGAAACAATGTAAATCCCTTTGCCAGTTTTGTTCAAAGACAGTAGAAAGCTGTTTTTAGATTTCACTAAAAATATTTTGTTGAAGAGAATTCATATTCACTTTGAGCTCATATGGCTATTTGGTGAAAGGTTTATGAAGATTTACAAAAATAAAAATTAAAAACTTCGTAAGTCATTTTATTTCCATGAAAAATTCTGTTATAGAGCATTCATAATATTTTATATGAATTTTAGCAAATGTTAGGAACATGGTTTTACAAACACTCATAAAATGCTTTGGAAAATTAGAAAGAAAAATTATGAGGAGTAGCTAATGGATGCCCACTCAGCCATTTTTCAGACTTTAGTATCTTGACCTTTCCTAAACAATTCTTTTAACGCAGGCCCTAGGACTGAATAACAGTGCATAAGGATGCTTCCCGTTTATCAGTCATGTGCTAAAACAGTCTGCTCAGGAAACAGAATTTATTTGCCAACTCTTGGCTATTCCCTATCCCACACTGTGTCATGGGCTACTGCTTTGCCCCATAAGGAAGGGAAGTGGGGTGGATGTCAAGGCAACAGTCAAGATACTGTGTACACAAACATATTGTAGTCTGTTTATCCTAGCAGGGTTATTCCTTTAAGGGACTTTCTGCTTGATCTCTTATTACACAGAATCTAATCTATGGAGTCTCCCAAGCCTGCATTTGTAAGAATACAGATTATTTCAGATGCGAGTTTTCAACTCATGCTTTGTAACTAATAATTTTAAAAGTAATGGAGGAAGGGGCTAAGAATCATCATCCTGTATCCTCAGCAGAGTACTGAAATGAATGAATGCAAGCCATATGCTTCTTAGAAATGCTGTATAACAGATGTAACACTGAGGGAGAAAGAGAGAGAGACTGTGTTAAAAATAGACTAAGAATAAATTAAGGAAAGATACTCTTTCTAATAACATAAGACTTCTTATTTTATATTACTAAACATTATTGTTTCTCTATTGTTTATCACATTATTAACATAGATATAAGTCGATGCTCCTGTCTTTTCTGAACTCCTACTTTTTATTTCTACAGTTCTTTTGATGTAAAGTAATATTCAATTTCAGATCCTCTACCTGTGTGTCTGTTTTATTCAAAATATTGCCCAGGTTGCTTGCTTTAGGAAACTAGCATATCTAGGATTTACGTTTCCATAAAAGCTCCTTCTTTTTTATTTTTTTCAAAATGTTGTATAGGTACTTACAGGTGAGACAGAAATAGATACCAGAAAATAGCTGGTTGAAGAGAGAAGTACATGTTATGGGGTAATATGTAAAGGTCTCCCAAGACTAGCTGGCCTATGGAATCTGAAAGGACTGAAAAACTCAGGACACCATGAATCTGCTAGGTCTGTTCCACACTGCTAGCATATTCTGGTAGCAACAACGGACTGGGTAACTCAGAGCACATCCAAGAGGACAGTGGCTGCTCTATCCAGGCAAAGACAAGAGAATTATGCTTATATACAGATGATAAAACAAGGAAACCCTTGAGGGGCTTTCTGAACAACTACCTAGAAGCCACCGGAGCATCAGTATGATTCTCCACTCCTGAGCTGGGGTTGGTCTCCCAGCTGTTGCTACAACTACATATCTATGAGTGTGTGCATGCATGCATGTGTGAGAGAGAGAGAGAAAGGGAGAGGGAACTTTGTGAGAGAATGATTGAATATACTGTGCAAATAGATATCTGCTATGAATAACAGCTTGATTCTATTAATAGCAACAGCTTAATTAATAAGGGGTGTTCTAATAAATATTGTGATCAGCTTCTGATCCCCTCATGGAAAAGGGTATTTGCAACGCTAGATGCTTCTTGCTGACCACATCCAATTTCCTCGCTGAAGCAGATGCAGTATTTCTCTTAGTTGCATTGTCTATATGCAAGTTTATCTCATTAATATTAACACTTTCTGGGTTTTTTTTAATCTAGCCCACTATCTTCTGCTATTTTTTTTTATCAGCACCTGCTGGAAAACCTTGTTCTCCTGCTATTCTTCCATGCCACACATGGAAACTATGTAAACCTATACACTTTCTCCTTTTTGATTTATATGTTTGAAATAAACTTATTTGTTTTAGCCTCTACCACAAAAGATCCTTTATTTGTGTTACAAGAAACTCCCACTACTCCCACTGCCAGGAATAATTTGTTTTGTGTTTTTTTTTTTTCCCCTGTGTATAGCTCCCTAGGCAGTTTCCTATTGTTCACTTTATTGTTTAGATAACATTAAAAATAAAACTAGTAAAGGTCATAAGGATCACAAGATCGTAGTATCCTATGGTAGTTCAGGTGAGAAGGGACCTCAGGAGGTCTCTAATCCCACCTCCTGTTCCAAGCAGAGTCAGCTATGAGGTTGCTCAGGGATTTATCCATTCACATTCTTGAAACCTCAGAGGATGGAGACTGCACAACCTCTTAAAGCAGCTTGTTCCACTGCCTGACTATCCTCATGGTGAAAAAAGTTCTTAGACAAACGAATGTTTTACTGGTGAAAAGTGAAGAAGAACCTGAGCTTTTCTTGTTCCAACAGATGTTCATGGTTCTTTCTGTCACTCTGAAGAGCTTGGCTGCATGTTCTTTGTGGCCTCTGAATGGCTTAGCATGCTCTGTAGTTCCGAATTCTAGCAACAACGGACAATTTAATCCTCTGTGAGGTTAACATTTTTACACAGGCATTTACATGTTGCATATTTCTTATAGAAAAACAGCAAATGTGCTACACATCTGCAGCAGTTTTGCTACCAGTTAACAAAGTTGATTGTGCCAAGCTAACATCAAAATATAAACATACTTTTTAGTGGATCTATTCTACTTAAGCTTCTATTGAAACTTAAAAAAATTATTAGTTGAACTGGGGCTAGTTACAAGTTATAAGGTAGATAAAGAACCTGATAAGAAGAGAGACAATAAAATTCAGGGAGTAAAAGGCATCTAAAAGAAGCTCCTGTTGGATTTTCGTAAGATTCAGTCTTGAGAACAAGCTTATTTAATATTCTTATGACTGATTCCATTATAAAAATAGGAATATGCTAAGTAAATTTTCTCATGACACAGACTTGGGAGACATCATTAATACACAGCCAGACCTGAGTATCATAAGGGAATAATGGGATGATCTTCCAGGATAAAGTAATACAAATGCGACAAGATTTAGTGGGGTCACATGCATAAGGACTTATAGAGTGAGTTTCTACTAGATTAACTAAAGGCTTATCTATAGAATATTACTTCAGTGACCATGACTGTATGCTGCCAAATTAGTACTGAAATGGAAAAAGTGAAATGAAAGTTTAAAAAGTGCCATGTAACATATTCCTGGTAGTGGTAGGAAGGTATTAAAATTGTTTTACAAAGGAATAGAATAGAATAGAACAGAATAGAATAGAATATTTCAGTTGGAAGACACCTACGTCATCTAGTCCAACTGCATGACCAATTCAGGGCTGAACAAAAGTTAAAGTATGACATTCAGCATATTGTCCAAATGCCTGTTAAATATTGACAGGCTTGGGGCATTGGTCACCTCTCTAGGAAGCCTGTTCCAGTGTTTGAGCACCCTCTTGCTAAAAAAATGCTTCCTAATGTCCAGTCTAAACCTTTCCTGATTCAGCTTTGAACCATTCCCACAAGTCCTATCACTGCATACCAGGAAGAAGAGCTCAGCACCTCCCTCTCTACTTCCCCTCCTCAGGAAGCTGTAGAGGGCAAGGAGGTCGCCCCTCAGCCACCTTTTCTCCCAACTAGACAAGCCCAAAGTCTTTAGCTGCTCCTCATAGGACATGCCTTCCAGCCCTTTCACCAGCTTTGTTGCCCTCTTCCAGACACATTCAAGGACCTTCACATCCTTCTTAAATTGTGGGCCCCAGAACTGCACACAGTATTCAAGGTGAGGCTGCACCAATGCTGAACACAGCAGAATAATCACCTCTTTTGTTCGGCTGGTTGTGCTGTGTTTGATGCACCCCAGAATGGGTTTTGCCCTCTTGGCTTGCCAGGGCACACAGCTGACTCATGCTGAGCCTGCTGTTAACCAGCACCCCAGACTTCTTTCTGAAGGGCTGCTCTCCAGCCACTCCTCTCCCAGCTGATACTTGTACCCAGCATTACTCCCAGGTGCAGAATCTGACATTTTGACTTGTTAAATTTCATCCCATTATTAATTGCCCAATGCTCCAGTCTATCTGGATCCCTCTGCAAGGCCCCTAAACCCTTGGGAAAGTCAACAGCACCTCCCAGTCTGTCATACTCTCAAATAATACTGATAAGTCTGTTATTCCATGTAAGAAGAAGATAAATAAATTCATAAGACACTCAGAGAAAGGTGACTTGGATGATTAGGAGACTATAAAACTTATGTTAAGAATAGCAGCTACAAGAGCTAACACTGTTAAACCAGATAAAATGAAGCTTGAAAAGACAGTAGTAAAAAAGTAGAGCATAAAAATAAGAGTGATTAAAGCTAAAGGATAAATGTTGGTGCAAGAACAAATGGGCATAAAGTGACTATGAATAAAGTTAACATCTAAATTTGAACTTTCTTTTAATAGCAGAATTAGTGAGACAAAAAATGGCCTGCTTTATATTGGCTCTGGCTTCAGCATAAAGAGACGGGATGTTGGGGGCTGGACAGCTTCCCATATCTACAGAAACAGGGGCTGAGGAGGGAAAAGATTTCTCCCAGTCCTGCACTCTGGTTGTGGTACAGCACTCTCTCACTTGGGATGTGAGCTATTTTGATATCATTACTTTCTCATAGGTTATCTGTTTTTTAATTACTTCTGGGTAGTTTCCTTCATGGGGAAACACTGTGTTGAAGTGCAGGCGTGTACTTAGAGGCCTAAAGACAACTGCAAGTTACAATTTGTTGCTCTATGTTTTGTTTCACTGACAGAAAAACAAACAAAACAAACCACAAACCAAACACCCCAAAAAACATAAACCACAAAGAACCTCCAAACCACAGAAAAAAAAAGCAAAAAGAAAACCCCAAACAAACCATGGATACAGGATGGCTTTGTATTTTGCTTGTATTTACACCTGAATGGTGAGAAAAGATTGCTAATAATAGAGGCGTAAGTATGAAATCAGCTATGGACATACCGTACCATACTGATAAAGGAGAAAAGAGGATAGGCTTACATCATAACAAAGATAGAGTTTGTGTTAGCTGAATGTACTATTTGAGAAGTTTGACTCTATTCTTACTCTGTGTATTAAAAAGAAAATTTTAATAGACTTGGAAGGCAATACACATTCTAGTCTTTGACACCAGCATGCAACTTTAGTGAGTAAGTTCGAGAGGAAATTTGGTTGTGCAAAGTGATTACTATTCAGTAATACTATTCAGCCCACTTCCATGTGGGGGCTATTTGCAGAACTTTATAACAGGCTTATTAATACAGCATACCTGTAACCTTACATAAATTAGAGATTATTGAAATCTTACCTTAGAATATTGACTGCAACAAACTCATCATGATATACTTATTTCAGAATATGAATTATGAATATAATTATTTATATTATCAGCAATTTATGCTTCAGGAGTTGAAATAACTTTTTTTGGTGTGTCGTATATTCATAGGATCCTTTATTTGTTAACTTATGGCTTCACAGAATTTATACAGGAAATGATTTAATTTTTTTATCCTAAGATGGAAAAAAATTGTCTACTAAAAAATAAAATACAAGGCTAAAAGCCTAGCAAAAATAAAGAATCCCCAATTCTCAGAAAGGATGAGAAAAAATAAGGGTAAAAATCATTGAATATTAACTATCAGGTATAAAAAACAATCAGCAAATACAAACGTAAGGAAATAAATATGGTTATTAACAACAAATACATCTAAATAAAAGAAAGACAAAAATACCTTAAGCTACTCAGAAGAGGGGTTTTTTTTTTATTTTGCCTAGAAGCAGATCTGAAAAACTATATATATCTTAAAAGACAGGTTCCTTCTTTATACCTACCTCTAGTTAGCATCTTACTGATTGCATGTCAGATTTTCTCCAGTGAATTTTCCTTAATACCCACTTCTGTCTCTGATAATGCACTTTATTAGAGACCACCTTTTGTGGTTAAGTGTTCCACAGACAGTCCTAGATAGAGTACTTTTTAAAAAGAAAAAGAAAAAAAAAAGACTGATTATTGAGGTCTTTGCATGAAGTAACACTGACATGGAGAATCAAGTATCTCACACAGGATGGTCAGTCACTGTTCAGATTATGACGGGTGTTTGCAATGGTGTTTTCAGCTAAGACTCCTCAAACTGTTCTTCTGATAAAATCTTATTATCCAGCCAGCCTGTGTTCCTATGTTATCAGGGTCCTGAGTGTACCAATAAGCATTAATTGCACTAACAGCCTCACCTGCACCTTCCAGTGATGCACCCACCCTATCACCACCCTTGCTTTGCTTGCCTAGCTCAGGTGCTGTGGGACTGCACCCTGTTGATGAATGTATTGCCTGGGGCATGTGTTGGGGTCACCCTCAGCTCCCAGCTCATCTCATCTCAGGGAGCAGCTCCTTGACATACATGACCACTCTAGCATGTGTATGATCTATTACTACTGATTATGTTAAACTGCATGGAAAACATCTCCTGGTTATCCCCAGTATGTGCAAAAGTTTGTCACATGCAACCATTTCTGCATCTGCATGAGCATTTTATCCTGACTATTTACAAATGTCTTATCTATGCAAAGGCAGGTCAGTTCTCCACAGAAACCATCTGGGGAGTTTCTGAAAGGGCCAGGTTTTCCACCCTGGGTGTCAATCACTAACAGGTTGAACATGCAGACTGGTCTGGGCACAGCAGCTCACCTGGGAAAATCTTAGGGGCATTTTGAAATTCTGACTTGGAGAGTTCCTCTGGAAAGAAGTCAAATGCTTTGCTGGGAAGATGACTAGGAGTTCAGTCAATGAACTTGTCTCAAGCCAGTCCATTATCTCAACTTCAGATAACTTCATGGTGAATTTCTGGATCACCCTGAGAATTAATGACTTAAGTGCACTGTGTGTGCACAAAGGCACAGAACTCATAGCCAGCTATACAGCAGTTATACCCAAAGGATAAATTTGAATCTGACTTGCAAATTGTATTCTGTACCTTTTGCCACACAAGAGAAAAGTAACAAATTAAGTCTTCTGCTGATGCTGTGGACATGAGACTAGCAGAATGGCAACAGCTTAACTGGAATCAAATGCTCTGTTAATATGGTGAATATATCTCCTCACTGCAGCCTAAAGCAAGAATGGATATACTGAAAAATAAGACAGGACAAATACCTACCTGCATAGAGGTTTCCAGGTCTGCAAGGACAAGGCTTGCACTAACCAAAAGCTGAAATTACTTCTTCATGAGAGCAGTTCCCCTCAGACAAATCCCATGGTTCTCTATTGCAGGCCATTTTGGGTCATCCTCATTAATATAAAACTTTGCATAATATACTCATATAATTTGTAATGTCCATCTTAAAAAAACCCTCAGCCCTGCAATCCATCGAGTTATCACCATATCACTACATTTGCAATGGCAATATGCATAATAATGGGTGTGGTTTAAAAAGAAATCATTTGAAGTACAATATTCAGCAACATGAATTCTATCATATAAATAATTAAAGATGGTCATTTATTACAGGTATGAGTAAATGACTATAGTATAATTAAGGAGCCTTTGTTTAATCACATATTTAGATGCCGGAAAATATCTTGCTTCCCAACTGCACTCCTGAAAGGTATGCACACAATTTTAATTTTAGTCTTGGAAACACCTCTCCCAATAGATTAGTTTTAAATGTCAGTGTTCCAGACTCTAGCCAAATGCAGCAAATGAAAATGTGATAAGAGATGTGATGGCTGTACAGCATCTATAATACATTAATTGACATTGCCTTCGAACATTTCTTACATACATTATCTAGGTAGAACTCAGGTTTTGTAATTCCTCCATCAGTGCTAATTGTTAAAATCATGATTATTTTCTCTATTACTTTTGTCCCATGATTCTTTTCCTTGAAGGCTCAATAGCAGATCAACCATAGCATATTTCTGTGACCCGATGAAGTATCCTCATATTCTCTGTAAGAAATTTGAGAGAGACTGCAGGGTGATCCTTTGGCTCATAATGACCACTCACTGTATTCCCACAGTTCTTTCTGTTGGGATGTGATTCAGATGCCTAATAATAGAGATCTAAATTTAAGCTAGTGTTTCTTCCAAACAGCATTTAATCATGAGATAACTGCCTAAAGGCAGACATCTTATTCCCCTATTTAAACAATGGAAGATGTTATGGATAGGCAGCCTTCAGCTGGAGTGATTCAGGTGACTCAGCTTTATCAAGATGACAGTATAGCAACATGAAGGAAAAGTGCTTCAGGGCATCACACTAAACCCCCCTCCTCTCACTCTTCCTTCCGTATTTCTGCTCAGTCTTGCTCCTTCTTCAAATCTGTCATTATTCTGCTTTGCAAAAAAAACCAGACCTTGGAGGTTTATTTTCCTGTCTCTGCTACCAAAACATCTTTCCCCTTTTCCGAGATGAACTCTCTAGAAAATAGAAGGGGTAGTTTTCATGGACAAAAAGATGTAGCCTCTGTAAGACAGTTCTGAAAGAAGAGTCACAGCTTCGAGCCTCACAAAAGCACCAAGCTTGCAAAAGCTGGCACACTTGGACACCATGGTTTCCATCTGTCACAACCAAAACCAAAGCAGGTGATACCATGTATGTTCAGCCAATAAATATTACAGTTTCTGCCTGCAGTGCATTGTGGTTGATGGTTTACATGCTTAGTTTCTTGATATAAGGGCATATGGATGCTAGCAGCTGAAGATTGCTCTCATTGAGTGGCATATAGGATGGTAGTGTTGTCCCACTTTGCCTTGTAAGGTGGAAGAACCCCTATAAATATAGGACAACACAGACTGGAGGAGGGAGGATGTCCTGGTTTCAGCTGGGATAGAGTTAATTTTCTTCCTAATAGCTGGAATAGTGCTGTGTTCTGGATTTAGTACGAGAATAATGTTGATAGCACACTGATGGTTTGGTTGTGGCTACGTACTGCCTACACCAGTCAAGGACTTTTCAGCTTCCCATGACCTGCCAGTGAGAAGCGGGGAGGAGGCACAGCCAGGACAGCTGACCCCAACTGACCAAAGGGATATTCTATGCCATATGATGTCATGCTCAGTATATTAAGCTCGGGGGAGTTGGCCAGGGGGCAGCAAACACTGCTTGGGGCCAGACTGAGTATTGGTCAGTGGATGGTGAACAATTCTATTGTGCATCACTTATTTTGTATATTCTGGTTTTTTTGGGCTTTTTTACCTTCCTTTTCTGGCCTGTTAAACAGTCTCTATCTCAACTCACAATTTTTTTTCCCCTGGATTCTCCCCCCATCTCACTGGGGTGGGAGGAGTGAGCAAATGTCTGTGGGGTGTTTAGCTGCCTGACGGTTTAAACCACAACACAGGGCTAACTAGGAGCAGGTGGAGGTGTCAAAGAAGGACATCTAAAGGATGTTCTGGGCATGTCTGGGAAGATATATAGACACAGTTCCCGACCTTCCTTATTGTCTTCACACTCTATGCAGGATCAAGATATAGGAGCCAGGAATACTGCTTGCAATAAATGCCTTCATGCAAAATACTTACTGCAAGAAATCAATACTGACAGGTTTCTACAGTGACACAATCCTTTCACAGGTCTGACAGCAATGCCTGACCTTTCTTGTAGTAGTGCCAGCATCCTTCCAACCAGGGAAACTGCTGAAATTCCATGGCTAACCAGAAATTGGGAACAAGCTCCCAGGGGCACATCAATGTGGATGGTAGCCCATGAGCCACCGAAGCCAGTGCTGAATCATTCTACCCTAAGTATGAAGTGTTTCCTTCAGGTGGTCAGCAGGATGAACCCTGTATCATGAGCCTAAGTTTACATGAGTTCACTTTGTCTTATGGCAAAAGAATTTATTGTAACACAAGTTACAGTTTTATTTATCAAGGTAGAGAAGTAAAAGTCAGAGACACAGACACAAGGCTTGGAAATAAAAGTGGCACTAAAGTAAATCCTAATTTATGCCTTCTATTTCAGTAGCTGTTAGTAATTGAATTTACATCCCTCTGATACATGGAATGCCTAAGGAATAAAGAGAAAAATGGGTTTATGAGAGGCTTAATACTTCTATACCTTTTCTTCTCACCCTCACAATCCTTTCCATATCATTAGTCTAAATTTTTGGAGTGTGATAGTTGAAGAGTATAGTGTCTTGTTCTGATCACTGTCTTCAGTTGCCAAATTCAATCTCATACAATCTAAAAAGGGGGAGAAGAATTCAAATTAAACTTTCTCGTACTGTTAGTGAGTACACTGAATTGACGTCTGCGGTGGAGATCCACGTGAGTCATGTACTGAGAGGGAAGTGTTTGAAGCTGGATGGAAGCTCTCTGTGCCTTAGAATCATTCATTCAGATGATCCATTCCCATGCCTCTGCAAACTGTACTTAAAACCATTAAGGCTCCAGTTGAATGCATAAGGGACCTACACATGGCCTTTATCAAAAGGCGGTCAAAGAGAGGTATGATATTTGGTCTTTGTTTAGAAGCACCTGATAATCATATGCTGTCTTGGGTATGGTACTTCCGTTGGTGCTGCTGCTAGACTCCAGATGTAAGTAGACTTCACCATAAAGAGATAATTTCAATAATATTCCAGGATACAATGCAGGATCTGTATACTTGCAAGCAGTTACATATGCTTGCAGATAAAGATGTAGGGTGTTCCACAAAACTCAGTCTTTGATATAACAATTAATATTGGAACAGATTAAAAATGTCTTCAATTTCAAGAGTAAGGTATGTACCTGAGTCTGTGCTGTAGAGCAGTTCCAGTGGCTGATGTGTCCAGAACTCCACAGCTTCTTATTTATGGACTTTGTGCCAATGTGAAAAAGCTGGACAGCATTACAAATGGGCCTATTATTAACTCTCAGAAATTTTCGTTCTGAAAAGTATGCAGTAATAACTAGATAGAACTTACAGGAGTTTGAGGAAAGAATGGATGAATTTTTGCATTTAGATCCTTCAGACTACAGGTATCATGACAAGTCCTTTTCTCTTCTCCTTTTTTAAATTATTTTTTAAATCCATTCATCCTGACAACACATTAAGGTCCACAGGTACACAGACCACAGTGATATCTTTTCTCTTTTTATAAGAATCAATGCACAAATGAACATGAAAGCACAAATTCATGAAAATAAGTATAACAAATGGATACCTTTATATACAGATTTTTCTTTCAGACATGTCACCCTTTTCTTGGTTATGTTTTCCCTTTGCAGAGCCTTTTGCCAATCTGTATGCTGGGATTGACACTGGAGAAAGGTTGCTAGGCAACATAAAATAGAAATCATGTAATGGACTAGTAGGCATTTCTGATGAAGGCTTCTTGAACCATACCTTAGTCTTCACACCTAACAAGTAAGTCTGGGATTATGGGCTGATGTAACAGATAGGCAAGTGGTATCTAATTAGTATACCCTTATGTTCAAAGAACTAGCATGCCACAGTGAAAGTTATTAATGAATGCGAGATACACATTTAATATTCAAGGGCACAGGACTCAGTTATGACCAGTTAGAGAGGTTTATTGAAAGCACAGTTGTGAAATACTATGTAACATAAATTATCTAGCTGCCTAAGCTTGAAGTAAATAGTTAATAAGTAAATGGAACAGTAAACAACATTGATAGTCTAGCTTTTGATTATGCCTATATTAGTAATTAAAACAGTTTCTGGAAATGTTCCTGAACACTGTATTGCATATTCTGTCAGAATACTAGAATGGTCCCCAAAATGCTTTCGCCTTCTGCCAGTAACTGTCTCCCAAAATATTTCTTGGGGCAGTCTGGGAGTTAACATTGACTATGGATGACCCCCTGTGCTGGTTTTGGTTGGATAGACTTAATTTTCTTCATAATAGCATATGGGGCTATGTTTTGGATTTGTGCTGGAAAGAGGGTTGATAGCACAGGGATGTTTTCATTATTGCTGAGCAGTGTTTACACAGAGTAAAGGCCCTTTCTGCTTCTCACCCCACCCCACCAGCAAGTAGCCTGGGGATGAACAAGAAGCTGGGAGGGGAACAACGTATGTTGTCATGCTCAGCATATAAATCTGGGGGAAGAAGGAAGGGAAGATGTTCAGAGTGATGGCGTTTGTCTTTCCAAGGAACCATTATGAGTGATGGACCCCAGCTTTCCTGGAGATGGCTGAACACCTGCCTGACAATGGGAAGTAGAGAAGTAGCAAATGAATTCCTTGTTTTGCTTTGCTTGTGTCTGTGGCTTCTGCTTTACTTAGTAAACTGTCTTTATCTCAACCCATGAGGTTTTTTTACTTTTACTCTTCCCATTCTCTTCCCCATCCCACCGGGGGGGAGTGAACAAGTGGCTGTATGGTGCTTAGTTACAGAATCATTTGGTTGGAAAAGACCTTTAAGATCATCACGCCAAACTGTACCTGTACACTGCTAAACCATGTCTCTAAGCACCCCATCTACCCATCTTTTAAGTACCTCCAGGGATGGTCACTTGACCACTTCCCTGGGTAGTTCATTCCAGTGCCTGGTAACCCTTTCAGTGAAGAAATTTTTCCTAATTGTGGTGGTTTGACCCTGGCTGGATGCCAGGGGCCCACCAAAGCTGCTCTATCACTCCCCTCTTTAGCCGGACAGAGGAGAGAAAGTAAATCAAAGGGCTCGTGGGTCGAGATAAGGACAGGGAGAGATCATTTATCAGTTACCATCATGGGCAAAACAGACTCAGCTTGATAAAATTAATTTAATTTATTATCAATCAAAATCAGAGAAGGAGAGGATAAAACCTGCTAAATCTTAAAACACCTTCCCCCCACCCCTACTTTCTTCCTGGGCTCAACTTCACTCCCAATTTCTCTACCTACTCCCCGCCAGCGGCATAGGGGGATGAGAATGGGGGCTGAGGTCAGTTCATCCCAAGTTGTCTCTGCCAATTCTTCTTCCTTGGGAAAGGACTCTTCCCCTGCTCATGCGTGGGGTCCCTCTTGGGGGAGACAGTCCTCCACAAACTTTTCCCATCCTTCCCACGGGCTACAGTTCTTCATGAACTGCTCCAGCATGGGTTCATAATTTCCACGGGGTGAAGGCCCTCAGGAGCAGACTGCTCCAGCGTTAGGTCCCCTGCGGGGTCACAAGTTCTGCTGGCAAAACCTGCTTTGGCGTGGGCTCCTCCCCCCGCGGGTCCGCAATGGCTTGCCAGGAATCTGATCTGGCGCAGGCTTCCCATGGGGTCACAGCCTCCTTCCTTCGGGCATCCATCTGCTCCAGCGTGGGGTCCTCCATGGGCTACAGGTGGA
>NW_009259174.1:669158-683341 GCF_000687185.1 Egretta garzetta | reverse complement strand
TGGTGTCTGCAGGGCTGTTTTCTCTCACATTCTCTCACTTCTCTTCTCTCCAGCTACTGAGATGCAGCTGTTTTTTTTCCTTCTTAAATATATTATCACAGAGGTGCTTCCGCTGTCGCTGATTGCCTTGGCCTTGGCCAGTGGCAGACACAGAGAAAACTTCTAGCAGCTTCTCACAGAAGCCACCCCTGTAGCCTCCCCACTACCAAGACCTTGCTACACAAACCCAGTACACTAACCTAAACCTCACCTGGAGCAACTTAAGACTATTTCCTCTCATCCTATCACCCATTACCAGGAAGAAGAGACCAACACGCACTTCACTATACCCTCCTTTCAGGTAGTTGTAGAGGGCGATAAGGTCTCCCCTCAGCCTCCTCCAGATTAAACAACCCCAGTTCCCTCAGCTGATCTTCGTTAAGACTTGTACTCCAGACCCCTCACCAGCTTCATTGCCCTTCTCTGGACATGCTCCAGTACCTCAATGTCCTTCTTGTAGTGAGGGGCCCAAAACCGAACACACTATTTGAGGTGTGGCCTCACCAACACTGAGTACAGGGGAAGGATGACTTCCCTTGTCCTGCTGGGCACACTGTTCCTGATACAAGACAGGATGCCATTGGCCCTCTTGGCCACCTGGGCACACTGCTGGATCATATTCGGTCGGCTGTTGACTGCACCCCCAGATCCCTCTCTGCCAAACAGCTTTCCAGCCACGCTTCTTTCCCAAGCCTGTAGTGTTGCATGGGGTTGTTGTGAGCCAAGTGCAGGACCCAGTACTTGGCCTTGTTGAACCTCATAAAATTGGCCACAGCCCATTGATCCAGCCCATCCAGGTCCCTCTGTAAATCCTTCCTACCCTCAAGCAGATCAACACTCCCACCCAGTTTAGTGTCATCTGCAAACTTGCTGCAGGTACGCTCAATCCCCTCATCCAGGTCATTGATAAATACGTTAAACAGAACTGGCCCCAATACTGAGCCCTGGGGAACACCACTTGTGACTGGCCTCCAACTGGATTTAACTGGATTGAAGGTGCCTTCCTTTGCTGGTTCAGTTACCAGTTGTTTCAGGCAGTTGTCTTCCACACACTCCAGGAATCTCCTAGACTGTTTCCTTTCTGCTGTATTGTACTTCCAGCAGACATCTGGTAAGTTGAAGTCCCCCACAAGAACAAGGGCTAGAGATTGTGAGACTTCTCCCAGTTACTTGTAGAATATTTAATCTGCCTCTTCTTCCTGGTTGGGTGGCGTATAACAGACTCCCACCCTGATAACTGCCTTGTTGGCTTTTCCTCTGACTTTTACCCAAAACCACTCAACCCTATCATCACCTTCATTGAATTGCTGGCTGGGGTTAAATCACGACACCCCCAAAAGGGCACTTTGGATGTATTCATGATGTTCTAGAGCATAAAAGAGATTAATGGTTTGGTAGTATGAATGCAGGTTGTTCCACAGAGCTGTCCTCAGACAAAAGTCTGAGTCATAGTTAATTTACTAGCATAGACTTAGGTTGTGAGGATTCAGCTGTGCGTTTTGTCTTGACAACTTGCTTGATCCCTAGATCCTGGTACTCTATCCCAATGTTCTGATTTGCATTTTTGTACTTTCTTATATGATATTCAGAATCTTTTGATCACTACTAAAATCTGTAGTTTTCCATAAATTATTTTCTGAGTACAGGTGATACATATGTGCAATTTACCAGATTGTCTGTATCTGCTGTTTTATAATATAAAAATGGTTATTTGAATAATTCACCACATCACTTTCAATTATTTAAGAGGTCTTATTACTCAGTTCTGTTATTCTGTATATTTCCTTTTATCTGCAAGATTGTTTTAACAATTGTGAGCATGCACAATGGCTATTGTATTCCAATGGTGAGACATCAAATGTGCAAGCTCTTATAATTTTGTCACTGCTTAAATAATACATAATTCCAGTAGAAAACTCACAGGAAGTTTCTCATTGTCACTGCTTCTGTTAAGTTTCCATATTCTTTAATTCTCTCCTTGCCCTCCTACTCACACTCTGAGTATCTCCTTTCCAATTTTCTGTGCCATATGAGTTCTCCACCACTACCCCATCCTTCTCCGGTTTGAACTATTTTTAATTAAGCCATGCAAATTTAAATAACTGTAACAGGAAGGAGTGAGAATTTCTGAAATTTAATATATTTTGTTTTGTTATTCTTTGAAGAGATGAAAGATGGGTCTTCAAATTTCCTCTGTGAAGAATATCTTGTGAAGAATATGTTGTGAATATCTTGAAGAATAACTGTGCAGGTATCTTGCAACCTCAATAAATGCTATAGTAATTGCTTTGGCAAATTTTACAGAATTACCACGTTTTGAGTTTTACTGTTTATTGGCAGGGTTTTCTAGATGTTGAGAGTGGGCTTCCTCTCACCCAACTTTAGACATCTGAAAGTCATCTAGATTTCCTAAATAGTCAATAGAAATACAAACAACTGCAAAGAACAGAAGGTGGGATTTATCTTACCACAGGTCTTTAATGTAGGTACCTACATGCGAAGTGGATTACAGTCAGAGTTCTATTCAGTACAGTCAATGAAGTTTAAGCATTGATAAGTTAATTCAATAGTATATACCCACAGAGGCTGAAGGGCTCTCCACGCTCCAGTGCCTACTAGTCATCTCAAAATAATTATTTCAATCCTTGAGTTGGATCCTAGCAGAAAAAAAGTTTTTTCAGGGTGAACTCTACCCAAACAATCAATGTTAGGTGGAACAAATCAATTACTTTTCTGTCAATTTAATACAAAGGGACCCTAAAGATTAAATACATTAACTTAGGTGGAAGGAATCACAGTTTTTGTAGGTGTCATGGAGTGCACAGTATTGACTACAGGAAGAAGCAAAAAAAAAAGCATGCAAATGAATGTGTAGTGCAATCAGCAGAATTTAAAGAGGATCACTGAAAGAATGTTTGCTTTATATGTAAGAGGAATTTGTGATATAGATATATGTACAGAGTGCTTAATTATGTTTTTCATTCATGTTTAAAATATTAAAGTGGATGAGAAATATGATACAAAGAATTAATGACGTTTAGTGTTAGAGGATTTCTTTAGAGACAGGTACCCTGTGGATACATGTCTAGCCACCTATTAACTTCCCATTGGCAATTCTTAAATTTTTAATTGCCTTTATAATCTATAATTTAATGTTTTTTTGGATAATTTTTTTTGTTAATATTTTCATAATCTTTTTTTAACATGGGCACAAATTTCCAGAAATAGTCCAATTGCCTGCTCTAATAATTTATCATATATTAGAAATCATTTGTGGTGTTGTGTATAGAAGGCAAAGCCATAAAATAAAATAGGCAGCATTCCCGCTATGCTTACATTGTTTCTCTAGCCATCGATCAGAGACTATTTTGAATTATTTCCAGCACCCCAAAACATACTCACACTTTATCAAGGCAGAGCTTCTCATCCTGACTTTTCAGACCAACATGCTAATATATTTATTTCCACCATCTTGCTGAAAAGGCAGTTCCCACACGTATTAGAATTTAGACCTTGAAAAAATAAGTGCATCAGTTCATCTGCTGTCTATTTCTTTTTCCTGGTGTATTCATTCATAATGCTCTGACACTGGTTGTTATAGATTTAGGTTTCCATTAATCTTCAGAAAAGCCACAGTATGTACAAAATACAATTTGTAAAAAATTGTCACATTCCAAAGCAATATAAAGAATTCTACTGTAAATATATGTTTAGTCCGAAGTACCTAGAAATGACAGAAACCAACTGTTACTTAATAACATCTGAAAAAGGTGAGGAATTTAATTTCAGTGAGTTTTTCTTTAATGATCTAGACGATAGTGTTCCACTAAACCCAAGGATTCTGAAACACCATTGCCCTTAATATAGTTCCCTCCAAATCAAACCATCCTTAGAGCTATGGAAACAAAAATGCCCAGAGAAGTAATTTGTACTTGTATTCCAAGGTTGAGACATGTCTTTCTGTGAAATAGTTTATTTTTGAAAATCTGACATTAAAAATATGTTTCCAGATGATAGTTGTTTCTTGTTGCATGGTAACCACTAACTTCTATGACAACTGTCGTAAATTTTATATACTTTCCAAATTAAATCCTAAATATCTTCTGATAGGATTATTTGGTATTATAAATAACAAATATATGTTGTGTTAAAAACAAACAAACCCAAAACAAACAATGAACAAAAAACCTCAGAAAAAAAACCCAAACAAACAATATAAACCATCACATAAGGATGAGGGAAGAAGAAGGAAGGGGGGAAATTCGGAGTGATGATGTTTGTCTTCCCAAGTAACTGTTATGTGTGATGGAGCCCTGCTTTCCTGGAGATAGCTGAACACCTGCCTGCCCATGGGTTCTCGCCCCATCCCACTGTGGGGGACTGAGTGAGTAGCTGTGTGGTGCTGAGTTGCCGGCTGGTGTGAAACCACAACACCTTACTAAAAAAAATCCAGGTCAGGTTTTTTTAATTTGTTACAGACTTTTATTATGCTCCAAATTTCACTACAATCTTCTGGCAATAACTTTTAAAATATATTGCTGAAGAAGTAACACTCACAATGAATTCCTAACAATTTACTTTTCATTTCAAAAATAGAGAACTTAATTTTCATTAAGTCTAATTATAGCCAGAATTTTTCTACCAAAAGGCAAATTTTTAAAAGGGTAAAATAAAGACATTATGGAGAATAATATTTATTCTACATAATTCATAGGAAGTATTGACTATTGTGATGGATGACCTTACTGTTTCAGAGGAATTTACTAGTCTGATGAATATATTTTAGATTTTCCAAAGGAAAAGGAAAGAGGGATGGAGGGAATTTAAACCATTCACCTTTAAGTAATTGATCAGCAAGGACCCTTAGACACTGTTTAGTGTCTCTGCAGCCTGTAGCTTAAGTTCTCTCTACTCCAAAAGTATATAGAAGAAATGGAAAGGCCTGGAGAAGGTTAATTAAATGTATGTGTTCTTGGCCACTACTTCAACTAAGAACGTGGTCAAAGGTGGATCTTCCATCTCACTAGTTAGTGTTCTTATGTTGGATGAATACAAAGGAACTGTAGTGATGTGCTGCAGCCCAGCACCTGGTCTGTTCTTTTCAGTTATCAGCCTTTTCATTTCTAATAAATCCTAAATTCTACCTGGATATATGGTGCATGTTTTACATAGATGTTCCATATGTTGTAATTTACATAGTTATAATACTGTCTATTTTCTTATTTTGCAGACTAGAAAATATTGGCTGAGTACCATATATGCTCAATATATTTTTCATCGCAAATTACTTTCAATTATACTATGGTTCATACAATTTAGTAATTTATAAGTAGGAATCCAGAAGACCTGATATGAATCTTGATATACTGCTGCCTATTTAAATGCTTCCTGTGAAAACTGCTGTAGTTAAATGAAGTACAATGAAAGATAATTTTTTTCAGCTTTTCTGATGGTAGTTCTAGTTGGCTGAAGCACTGCAATATGATCTTGGAAAAATATACATGACTTATTTGCACTATTACCTTTTAATTAAAACCATCTTGCAATTCCATTTATTACTTCTATAATTTTTTTTTTTTTTACAATTGATGTACTGATTACCAAGAAGGTGGATTTATGATTTGTCCATTCAAAAGTATATGTCTGTAATTTAATTAAGTGTGTATTTATTACATACCTCTTACAAACAAAGCCTCTATAGGACATTTTTATGGGGCCATGGAATCAATATAAATATATTTCACTGCATTTGTAGTGATTATGCTTCCAATATTAACCTCCAGAAATCCAGGAAATGAGTGAGGCTGTTCTTTCTTCAGTCAAAAAGCTGTTTGATCAAACTGTGTTTTCACTAACATCACTTGAGAATTTTCTAAGTTCATCAAATCAGGTCATTTTAAGCTAGTCCGTTGGTAATTTTGGAATGGGCTCCTTACCAGGTTGTTGGTTACATTCCACTTCTCACAAGGCTCTCCTAAAGTGAATGAGCTTAAGGTAAATTTCTAGAATTTTAGAATCTAGTCAAAATGTAGAGAATCAACTCTAGAAATATGAGCATTGAACAGTACTGTTATCCAATTTCTTAAACTTGACATTTTCAATAAGATGTTTATAAGGATAATATTTGTAAAAATGTGAACTCTAATAAAATTAAGTCTATCTTCATAGTTATATCTCCAAGTCACATAAATGAATAGGTGTTATCTAGGCAGTCTATATTTTGGAAACAGAGGTCTTGGTGTTAATGACAGCTTTTCCACTTATTTTAATGAATCCAAGGTCTTATAATAGGAAAAATTAACTATAGAGACATTTCTTGAAAAAATCATGGTACTAAAAATTGCTTGTCATTGGTGTGTGCTAAACATGCCATAGATGTGTTCCTGCAAAAGATGACCTGCATTGACATAAATATTCTTTACTTGCTATTTTATATTCAGAAAAGAACTGTATGCAAGCAGCCCAATTTAGAATAAATCGTTCACCTGAAGGTGTCATTTGGAATGTCTTTACCAAATAGTTTATGAATTTTGTTGATATCAGATCCAGGAAGAATACCTCTTGACTTTGAGAATCAAGACATGTTGAACAGAAAAAAAGAAAGTCCCTTCTTTGAGCCCCAAAATCACAGAACTGTTTTCCAGGGCTGGGAGGGGGGAGGAAGTGTGCTTACCCACAGAGCAGATCTAATGTTTAGTAACCAACATACAGTAAATGTAGAAGTATATGATTTTCTATTTTTTATTAATCTTTTGTCAAAGATAAAATTGTTTTTAAGGATTTTCCAGTCAATTAAAAAACCCTTCTATGTGTCTATGAGACTAGAATTCTCCATGAAGCTTAATTAAAATGTGCAAGGATAATCCTTTGTACTGGGTCTTGTCTATTTAGAACATAGTATTTTCACCTGTATAAATTAATTTCCTTATTTTGGAAATATTTTTGTTATATAACGTAATAACTTCTGATATCTATTTTCAGAAGATAGGTTCTGTAAAAACTGAGATCATAATCTGTATCACAGAAATATGAAAAAACCCTTAAATAGTCTGTTCCATAGTTTTAATTTTGTATTTCTGAATTTTCAATATCTAAACTGAATTGTCACTTTAAAACCACTGTGTAAGCCTCTATCTTTACAAGTTTATTATCTATCCATTTTTATACTTCAAAATAATATTTACGGAAGAGTCATTATCTGTCATTACTTCACAGTTTGTAAATTAATATCAAAGTAGAGAGAAAAAAAGAAACAAACAAAAAATACCCAAAATAAAGAGCCCTTAAGAAATTATAAAACTCCTGCAATATTTGATATTTAGGTGTGAGGACTGTCATACTATTAGAAATAATAATGCTAAATTTAACATATGTATGAAATAAAAACAGTTTAACTCCTTGGACTGTGCTTTCTGAGATCCAGTACTTTGACTGCACTGAATGCAGCCTGAAGATTTGGGAATTTCTTTGACTTTTTCCTCTCTGCAAGGACTCAGAGTCAGTGGTTTGTGCCCATATTGTCCTAAAGCACTTATTTAGAAATGGACAACAGGAACATTGTTTTCTTTTAAATATTAATAGGAAGAAGACAAAAAAAAAAATCTAACCTATAATTGTGTTATTTTGCAAAAAAATCAATATATTTACTTCTGATCTTTTCCCCCATTCCTCAGTCTTCACCAACACAGAGATTTGGAGAAGGGGCAGAGGTGTAGTATTTTGATTGTTTGTTTTTATAAACTATGAATGTGGCTCTAGTAGTACTATTTTAGTTATAGACATCTGTCATTAAACAAACAAATAAACAAAAAAAAAAAACCCAAATCAAGTGCTGTTGCTAGTTCATCCGAAAGTAATGGGAGATGTTCATACCTACTAGCCCCATCTGGATATCTCAGACAACTCAGGACATCTCAGTCTGTGCCAATATGTTAAAAAGCAGTAACTGAATTGCATCACTAAATTTAGATGTCTTGATCACAAGCTGAATATCATTCTTAAAATTAACAGATAAAGTCTGGAACTGATTTTCATTCCTATTGTTTCAAAGTTCTGGGAACAGCGAAATTTAGTTATGGAACAATAAATGGTTTAAGTATACTGCCCTGCAGCAGACCAGACCTAGACTTTTTTGGAAAACACAAGCCCTATATTGTCACAGATTTAGACTTAAGTAAGAGAACTTCTACTGCAAATATTTCCTCCTTTAATTCTGCTACATCACATTTGACTTTGAATCAAACAGTTATTAACCTATCTTCTATGACAGATGATGTGCCTAATGCTATCACATCTATTTCCCTATTTTTGGTAAGATTTTTCCTTCTAGATTGTAAAGTAATACGTATCAATTCATTACTTTAGTATACTAATTCATAATATTTTTTTTCCTAAAGCCCTGAATACAGATGACTGTAAAGATGCCCCTCTGGTTTGCTTTCCAACAGCTATAGCACACAGTACAGACCAAGAAGAGATGTCTTTGAGCTATCTTTAAGCCACCCAAATTTCAGACTAGGGAAGGTCATGAAATGCTTTAATTGAATTGTATTTTTGCACAGCTACACATAGACTCAGCAGTATTTTGGAATACCTATAGCAGTATGATAAATAAAAATCCCCTACCCTGACTGTTTTCCTTATGCAGGAGCCTGTGGAATTATTTCTGTCCTAAAACCGCTTACTGCTACTGCACAGTACAAATATTGTCCTGAAGAACTGTGGCTTTATTACAGGCATGATGTGCTATGCTAGGGGCTCAGACCATCATTTCCATTATAATTTTTGCATGGTGATCAACCACAGGGTACTGTTCATTGTTCTTCATTGTGGTACAGGTAACAAGTAGCTGATTGCTTTAATAAAGGCACATTTGAAATAATGAGACTAAATTCCAAAGCAAAATTAATTTGAGAAAGAAATCTCAAACCTGTGGCCAGTTACCTACTGTGTACATTTATTGAAAACTATATTCCTTGCAGATGTTATGATCCATGAAGCAAAGCCAAGTGATTTAAACTACTTAGGATCGAAGTTATTTTATACTTACTTACTGGAATCTGGTTTTGTAGTTATAAAATAATATTCTGAACATTACGAAGAATAGATTTGTATCATGAAGTAATAAAGTGCTTTGACTTAAGGTAAAATTCATTTTGAAGGAAATGAGTTTGGGAGATAGCACAGCAAGATCTCAAAAATTCAGTGCTATCTTAGTTCTCTGGTTCAGTAACAAGGGAAGCAATTCAGGAGTGTCCTCCTGTGAAAATAGTTTACAGATTCTTCTGCACAACAGTTAACAACCAGCATCAGAATCATGTGCAAATAAACTCCAGCCACTACAAGTTTGTCATCCATGAGTGGTGGTGTAACATCAGATTCATAGCAGTGTTGTTGTTGCTTCTGTGCCTGTTAGAATAGGCAGAAAATAGCGAAGAAAAATATTCTTTTTTCCAAGTAATTTATTTCAGTGTTGGTTGAAAGACTATTTTCCTGCCCTCAGGAGACAGTGAAAACTGTCAACAACTGGAATGCTTCAGAATTGCAAATTACCTGAATCCTAAATATTGCTTTTCAAATAAAATCTGAAATGTAAGTTATAACTATAAGGCAGATAGAGCTATTTGAAGCTGAATGTTTTAAATGAATATGTTCTAAAATATTGTCAGAGATAACCATTGTGTCCTAGGTCTGTTTAAAAGACTAGTGTTCCTGCTAAAGAGCTTGTACTGAACTGATGTGTTTAAATGGTATTCTCATTTCAGAGTAATTATACTTTCCATTCTCACCACTTCTACCAACAGATTTCCATAAGTCTTTAGAAAACAGTAATTTTACTTTTTTGTTCTGTGAAAAGAAAGAATTTTAAAGCAGCAGAAATTATTTGTACTCCCTATTTTCTACAAAGCTTGAACCTCAAGCCCTAAGAACTTTATATTGAATTTTATTTCATTTATAACTAAATCTTTTGGGGCATGGGGAGAATGGGAGCCTCAGCCTAAATGTCACTAAATATTTAGGCTTCTAAATCCTATATTATCTTCTTACTTACCTATGATAATAACTGGAAAGAAAGTAAATTAGAGTTAGCAACCCTTGGACATTTGCACATACTCTTCCATTCTGTGCTAAAGGTCAAGGACAGCTTTCTGGTCCTCTCCACAAGCCGCAGCTTCTTTCAGGGCACATCTACCTGCTGTGGCATGGGGTCCTTCATGGGCTGCCCTGTAGGTATCTGCTCCACCATGGTTCTCCACAGGCTGCAGAGGGACAACCTGCTTCACCATGAAGACAACTCTGCTCTGGCGCCTGGAGCACCTCCTCCCCATCCTTCTTCTCTCATCTTAGTGTCACAGGGCTGCTTCTCACACTTTTTTTCCTCTCACTCAAGTGTTCAAGTGTTTTGCCCTTTCTTAAATATGTTTTCACAGAGGTGTCACTACTTGGCTGATGCGCTCATACATAAAATGTGTTTTGACAGAAAATCATGACCTATACAAAGATATGATCTTTTATAAGAGGGCAGTGGCAGTAAAAACATATTGCTAAAGAACTGGAAATCCACCAATATTTCGTTACAATATCTGCCTTCATTTTGCCTTCTTTATCCTGAAGATCTGAGAGGAATGGTTGGCATAAGACAGTGCTGTTTCAAGGAAAAGATTTTTTTAGGATGATGGTGGGTGTGGCCAAATTTATGCTGACAAACGGCTTTTGTCTTTGTTGGGTCAGTATCCTTTTGTGATAAATATCATTGTCCAGTGCATGATGCTACAAAATATTACTAGCGAAAAATTCTGAAACAAGTGATAGTAGATGAAAATCTGGAGAGACAAACCAATATACTTGCACTGGTCAAGACGCTGGCTAGTCACTGAAATTAGCAGGCTTCGTACACACACTTCATCTTGTTTCTTAGTGAAGAAATTGCAACGTCTTCTAATTGGTTTCTTTTATACCTATGCAGAGATCGTCAATTATGTTCATGCTTTTTATCCCAACAGCAGCTGACTTGACATTTACACATACAGCAACAGCATACTTTTCCTGCTGTTACTAGACTTAACAGTTTTACAATCTGTGAATCAGTGACCTTTGCAACTAAATTCAGGCCCTCAGCATTTCTCATAAAAATAATAAAATGTCCTCAGAAGAACACATTGCTTTGCTGCTTACTCTCCAAATCTATAGAATATATTATAATGGTGTTAGGATCACAATAATTTGAGCACAGACAGTATACTCTAGCAGGGGAAAATTAAAGTAAGAGACATAGAGTAACACATCTGAGAAACAAAAAGACTAGGATCTTCCAAACTGTTCCATGCAGTATAAACATACCTGTAGGAAGATAGAGCTGATGTATCTGGTTTTGAAAAGCTATATGATTTGTAGGCTAAATGTAGATGAAAGAAGGAGCTCAAAGGGGAGACACGTCCAGATAATGAGACATAACCAAACATTTTAAAGATAATTAAGGAACCTGGTGGACTGGGCAGAGAGATTAAATCTGACACGCTCATTGAATCTGGAGGACTGAATTGTGAAGGACTATTAAGTCATATCTACCACTGTATAAAGCAAAAGAGATCCATTGATATTTCTTTGTATTATTAAAGTGTGAATACTCTCACTCTCTATTTTATAACTTTTCATAAGATATGAAACAGCCTCAGTAACAAGATGAACTGAAACAATTATAGCATCTTGGAACTGGAAATTAGGTTCGGGAGATATTTTTCCTTAGTTTTTCATTTTTTTTTTTTTTTGTAAGAAGTAGGTAATAATTTCAGCAATTCTCCATTGTTTTCAACAGATGATACCCAGCATGCTGGTTTTATTATAGGCTCTTGCTCCTTACAGGCTTCATTACATTTTTGTAATATATTGTTTTTTCTCCACTGGCATTACAGTTTTTTCATCTTTTTTCCAAGGGATACCTTTTAAAGGGCCATGTAACCCCTATAAATAATACTTTCCTGTGCTTTCTCAAAGCTTTTTCAGAGTATTTTTGAAATTGCAGCATTTTCAATAGCATCAGACCCACTAAAAGCAGAAGTTAAAAATAAATCTTATCTCAACGAGACTGTTAAAGCTATTGAATGGCCAATCTTGGCATTTGTAGGTTCCTAAACCCTTTTAATTTCAAGGCTGCCTTCCCAAATTCTCAGTTTAATTATAAAACATTGGATTTATATAACAGACCTAGTTCAACTGCTTCTGCAAATTCACTTTTATTTTTTATAATTGATCTTAAAGAAACCCTACTTAGTTCAAACTTTAAAAATATAGATTTGACATCATATGTGACCCTTTAATCTCTTTGAACTGTATTTCAGTGTATGAGTTTCTCAGTTGCTTCAAATAAGGACAGATTCTTTTCACTTCACATAGCACGTGACCTAAAGATCTCCCGCCTGCTTCCTTAAGTTCCTTTAATGGGAAGTTAAGGGAAATGGATTTTGAATGTTATCTTTTATAGTCGTCTTCTACCTACCAGAGAGTTTATATCTACCAGAACCAATTTCAGCTTGAAAAACTCTATTAATAAACAAAAAGTATTTATTAAAATGGACAAAATAATACATAAAGTTTAAGATATATTGAAGCAATGTCATCTACAGAATGCCATATATCTAGAAAAAGTAGGAAAAAAAGCATCTTTTCAAAAGAACTTCAAAATCATCATTTTGCATTTGTTTTTTGTTTGAAACCTCTGGCACTTGTATGGTTCCTTGGTGAGTTTTTTCAGCTCAGTAAACTGGTGGGAAATAAGTTAAAAAAAAAAAAAAGAAAGAAAAACCTATAGGGAACAGGATACCACTTCATCCACATGCAGTGAAGTGGTAGATCAGCCTTCTGTATTGTAGATGTACACCTGTCATATATAAAAGTCAACCCATAGCACTATCTTATTTTGCACTTTCTCATTGTTACTGACTACTTGAATGGCTAAGATGGTTTAAAAACAAACAGCACCCAGCCTTCTACCATACTCCCATACTGTTGGAATGGAGTAACTTTATCATGTGAAGAGTTGGTTATGAAGAACCTGAGTATGGCATCTGGGATGCTTTATCATGGATTACCATTGTTTGGAATTGGCTAGCCCTTACTCTGCCATGTAGGAATGGAAAATAGTAGGGAGTAACAAGGATTTTACAGCTGTTACTGTATTTTGGGCTATTATGTTTTGGGATAGTAAGGATTTAGGGTAGTACGCAAAACTGTGGTGAGTTCTAGTATTGGCTTTATTACCTATTCATTTTGGATTAATTGCTTTACATTTCAGTTTACCCACCAATAAAATGAAAATAATATCATCTTCCTTCCTGCCCAAAGGATATTTAATTAGTGTCTGAGATGTCATGGATTTAAAAATGAAAAGTATGATTATTTATCAGGATTAAAAGAGAGGATTGGGATGCCACAAGGTAACTGTAGCGATCTGTGTTCCCTCTCCTGATTCATTGTGGTTGTAGAATTTTAATTAGCAGTTCCAAAAAATTTTCGTAATATAGTCTGATGACATATCTCTATAGAGCAGAGTGTGTGATTTATAGAATCACAGAATCATTTAGGTTGGAAAAGACCTTTAAGATCTTTGAGTCCCCCTGTAATGATTGAGTCCAACTGTAAATAAAAGGGTTGCTGTTTGAAGAGAACACATTGTTTTTATGGTAAGCTTTGTGATTATTTGTGCCATCACAAGCATTAGATGGGAATATAAGAAGATATTCTTATAAAGAAACAGAATGATATTAGGATAGGTTATTTGCATTATTAGTCCTCCTTCCTGATTTCTTCAAATGATTTAATGCTGTAAATTAATGAATTATTACAGTTGTTAGTGTTCTGCATTTCTTATTTTCTTATTCACATGTTTTATTGGCCTATGAATGGCAGTTGGGGTTAAATCACATAATTTTTTCAGATGAAGACCAAGATTCAGTGTTGCTTAAGTTGGAAGCAGAAATGTCTAAATTCTCCATCCTCTTCAGTACACACTTTACATTACAAAATCAGTGCACAACTTTGTCCCATTAGGTCCAGCTGTGAGCCTGCATAAACTGAGGTATCTCAGTTTATACTAATAGGACTACATTAATATGCCTCACGTGATGCTGACACACAAAGGACCTCCG
>NW_009259174.1:644149-669118 GCF_000687185.1 Egretta garzetta | reverse complement strand
TGACTGGAGGTCATCAGAGGAGTAGCCTTTTCAGTTTTTCACAAGTTTTCTCAACTATTTATATTCTCAGGCACTCTCTTTGTACCCTGTCTACACCCTTAGTGTACCGTGTTGGAGTCTACATTTTAGATGTCTGACAATGCAGTCTTTTTAGAAGAACCATAGAGGTTTAATAGGGAGGTGTCTAGGGGAAGGGACCTTAAGAAGACAGGAGAAATCCCATCTGTATATGTTTATGCAAATAACTTAAATTCCATTTACTGAAAAAGATCTCCAAATTTATCTACCTTTCTCTGCAGGCTATATGTGAAACTATACGCATTAGAAGTACTGTTCCACTGAGTATCTAAAATATAGGTGAATTTAACTGAACAGAATCATGCTTGGGAAGCAGTCAAATGCAGGTTTTCAGAAATACCTAACATCCAATTCACTTTTACAATTGTATTTATTGAGTAATGAGAACTCAGGTTGTCTAAAAATATTTAACGTTATACTTTTAAATTAGTACTTTTTTTTTTTCCCTGGCATTATTTCAAAGAACTTATACCTGGATCCTCACTTCCCCATAGTCATTATTATATGAAAAGATTTTAAATATTTTATATTGATCTTAAATGGTGTGATTATATTCAGAAGTTCAAGCCTCTGTTGTTAGATGAATTATTTACATGGTTTCCCTGCTGTTCTAACTCCACCTAACCACTCTTCAGCTACGTATTTTTGCAGTAGTGTGTCATAGGGCTCTGTGAGAAGTTTTAAGGTGAAGGAGAAGTAAAGTGCAAAATACACGTGACATAGTCTATCTATGTCACATCAGAAAGTTGTAGTATGCTTAGATGAGCCAAAATAAATGAACCTAACACAGCAATTCTAAATCTCAAGAAAACATTAACTAAACTTTGTCCATCTTTTTATGACTCAGTTTGCACGACTGTGTGAAGTCCAAGGAAAGAACAGAAGATGTATGAGGCAGCAGTGCAGAAGATTCCTCTGGGGAGTGATATAAGCAGGACTGCATCCTATAACAGCCGCCAGCTGTGTCTACTAGTGCAAAGGTAGAAAATTTGTGCCACCAACCTAGTTTTCTGGAGACATTTGAGCCTGAGCATTCTTGAAGGCCTGCAGACCTGAATGAATCTGTCCTTTGACGGTTTTTTATGTGTATGGCGTGATCTCATATTGTGTATTATATTGTATAGTTTTGTAACTGATATGTTTCAAATGTTTGAAAATAGTATTTGAAAGTTAGGCTGGCATACTGCAAATAATTATATTTAAATCACATCAGTTGACAAAAAATAATTTGTTTTCTGTTTTACGCACAATATCAATAGAAAAATTCAACCCACTCCTATGATACAGATTTATTTTGGATTTTCAGGGTAATTTGCATTACTGGGGGTATTGTATGTGAAATAAATATTACTTGCTTGGTTTCTAATGATATTAATAGTCCTCTGTAGTATTATGATGAGAATTGAATCTACCATCATTATTTGCCTATTATTGTTATTCTGTACAGAAAAAAAAAAGTTTTGCATTAACCAATAAATAAAAAACATGTTTGTATTTAGCATCATTCTCAAAGGTAGTCCTCACCTCTGACAATACCTCTTAAAAGCCATATCAGTCAGGAGAGCTAGACAGATGGCAGAATGCAGAACCTGTCATTCAGGATGCAGAACAAAATAAAAGCCAAGAAATTCTCCATGGATGCTGCATAAGTACAAAAGCACCATTAATTAAAATTGAAAAATAGTGCAGTGTGAAAGTTCTTAGATGAATAAAAATCTATGCTAAACAAGAGACTAAAGTGCCAAGTGTGCTACAAGGCGTTATTGTAATTAACATAATTTCCAACATGAGAAAAATACAGATTTTAGTGTAAAGTGTTTCAGAGGGCACAACAGTTTGGGAAAATGTTTTTATTTTTCTATCTATAATAACTGCTTATCATTATAAGAGATATTATAAACCTTGACATTTTTGAAAACAATGTTATTTTAAAGGTTATTTATATTAAAAATACTTCACTAATTTATTGCATTGTTAATCCTGAAGACTCTTAAAGGAAAATATCCCTGTTGCACTCTGTTGTCTCCAGTACAGGCACACAGTCTTACCTCCATTCTAATGCTTTCTTCTGTTCCTGATGCATGGCCTGAGTATCCTTAGCTCTGTTACCAGGATGATTTCCATAACAAGTGATAAGAATGATTGGTGAAATTAATCATCGCAACAATTATTTAAAGTCAATTTGAAGTTTTTTTCCAAAAGGAATTTCTTCCTAGGGAAAAACATTGCCTATAGTGAACTTATTCAGTTCTTCAGCAAGGCAAATAATAGGCCTACACTCTTCAGTTTCTCAATTTCTTTCATGAGAAGAAAAAAAATTGCTACTTTATTCTTGTTGTTATATCACCTCAGATTTACTTTGTTCTAAATAGTCATAAACTTTTGAATTTACATTTATAGCTAACTGTTTTCACTGTGTAGACATGTATAAGAGAATACAGATATATACCAGAGATTAAGTTGTAACTTTATATGAACAAATCAAAAAGGTGAAACAATATCTTTTTCTTATATAAGATTTTAAAATACTTGTAAAACTGAGACCAGCAACAGATGTCTGTAAGTCTGTTGCTGCAGGGTTTTTTCCAGCACAGTGTGCAGTTCTCCCCAAACCTATTTCTCCCTCTTTGATTATTTCATGTAACAGTGGTGATTCAAGACAATTGTCTCAGTGAGAAATTTATTCTCAGGATTTTCTCAGATTTTTTGCTTTCTCCCTTCTCGTCAGGCATACAGTAACACTTTCTGAGAAAGACAATGGGGTATTTAAAACTACAATTTATTTTTCCATCTAAACCAAAGTGATTTTCTGCTTTTTTAATTTTGTGGCTGACACTATGTTTCAATTCAATGTATGAAATGAATATATGCAAGAAAAAAAGGGAAAATATGGAGCAAAAGTTCACTGACTTTTCTTGCTGAGATTATCTATTTTTTGTGCAGGAGATGGACAATTTGAAGGTGCTTTACAGGGTACCCCAAATGGGCCATCTATGGTCTGTACGTGACTCATGGAACAATCTCCCCTGTCACATAGACCTCCCAGGAGCGTTTTTGCCTGTTTATAGCAATTGCCCAGACTAGAGCTGCAAGCTGGAAGCTTTTAAAACAGGTTTTCTGGAAAAACTCTCTGCTGCTCCTGGACGCAGTGGCATTAAGCAAGGCATGACGGTACTTACAAATAAAAAATTTATTTAAGTACCTGTGTGATTTTTCTTTACAGAATCTGTGTCTACTTGGGCTCCATGCCAGAACATTGAATCCATCATATAAAATATGCGCAACATCCCCTACCCTACAACTTCAACATCTTCTACGGATGAATAAGCATCTCTTTTTTACCTTAACCTGCTTAAAAGTTTTAGATTTAGTTCTTGCTATAACTATCTGCAATTTTAGCGTCTGGACTGGATTGTTGCAATAAAGAGTGCATGGTCCTATTTTGAGCTTCTGCTCAAGAAACTACAGCTGCTGCACAGTGTGGTTTTCTTGTTCTGGAAAAAAACTCAAAACAAAATGATATAATACTCTCACCTTTGTACTTCCAAGTGAGATTCAGTGTGTCGATAACGATCTGCAGGACTTGGTCTGTGTGGCTGTCCTGGAACTGTACCCAAGCTTACAGTTTAAAGATTTACATGTTTGGAGCATACTGAGCTTAGTGAAATAAAGGTCTCCCACTGCCCTGATGCAATCAGTGGCTGATGAGGCAATAATGTATCTCTGGTGCTTTGAAAAAAAAGAAGTAGCATTGAAGAAGAATCAACTGAGTGATTCTTCTCTGAGGGCTCATTTGGCAGGAGAGGCAAAACTATGTAAGGCTTTGAAGCCATTTTCTCTTCCTAGGCAGCCTGCAAAGATTTGCCATGGGAAATTTGCCATAAATATGGACTGTGATGGTGTGTCAGATATGATTTGTTCTCAAGTGTAAGGCAATTAGAAAGCCTATATACATAACCTCAAAAAGAGCAAGCAAAGAAAGTAAAAATATCCCTCACTCTCTGCCAAAACAAGAGCAGAATTACAAAAGAGGAAGGTTGTTAGGGTCAAGGGAAGAATTGATTCATGGATTGCCACTGAAATCAATGGCAAAATTCCCATCAGCTTGTGAAGTGCAAAATCAGATCTTTGGTTTTTAAAGTTAAAGTTTTCTCCCACTCGTTAACCTCGAATAAAACCTGTGGGAAAGCAGATGGTGTCAATTTCCCTGAAATCCAATGAAATAGACTGATGTAGAGATGCAGTTTTTATTGTCCTGAGCCAGCAAGAGGTATTAATTTCCAGTATGATTATTATATTTATTTTATATGTGGAAATTGTAAGGCATATTAAAGTGAAGACTTTAAACAATCCAAAACTTGGGCACATACGCAAATATTGTTATAGAGTCTTCTAATGCTTGGCATCTTACTGCTGGTGTGGAACCTTGCCATGCCAGCATTTCAATTGGCTGTATTTTAGTCATGTTCAAATTTGGTAATGGTACAAATTTTTTTACTGGCCATACTTTAGCAAGTGAGAGAGCCACTTAGACCTTAGGTTCTATCATGACTCCCAGAGAAGGATGCATGAAGTGATAATGTGCCCTGTACTCTGAAGAGAGCTGGAACACTTCTTTCTGGGCTCAGTTCCCATTCTGATGCAGAAAGAGCCCAGGGGGATGTGAAGCACAGTCTTTTCCCTCTTTGCACTTACTGGTACATTTGAGACAGAACTTGCCTCGAGCCTTTTGCAAAATAACCTTTTTATGCCACCAGACAACATCTCAGGGAAAATTTGCAGTGGCAGAAAGCAAGCACGTCCTGGAAAACCTTCTGAAATTGTTCAGAAGTTATTCCTATTCACTACTACTAACCTCCACTGTCTTAGCTGTCAGAAATGTTTGGGGCCATGTTAAAAGTTAAAATAATTATAAACAATATACTGATGCTGAAATACTGAGTAAACATAAATACTTACACATTTTCCTTGAAAAAAAAAACTTATATTGGTGAAAAGAACTTTAATATAAAAAAACAACATGGCATTTTATGAAACAAAACAAAACAAAACTTTGCTTCAATAGATTGAAATCCTAAAGGTATTTACTTTTAAGTCAAACAGAGTAGACATTTATTAAGTTAGTTTGAGAAAGTGAATATGAAGCAGTAATACATTCCACATAACTGGTGCAAAAGTACAGGTTTCCAATTCAGAGTTGGGAAAACCTACCTTTCAGTAGGTTGATTATTAAAAATAGAATTTGTTGCCTTGTGGAAAAGTAGCCAATTAATAACTCTATCAAAGATAGAATTCTATCAAATACTCCTACAAGGCAGTACCACTATTAGCAAGTATTTTTGGCATGCATTTAACTACAGGAAACTTGAGAAAGCAGAATACTATAACTGTTTTCTTACAAGGTCTTTGCTGCGGCAAGTTGTACTACTTGTCAATGCTAAAAGATAGTCTAAAGAAAACCTGTCAAAATAAAAAGACTGTAATATAAGCTACTGTAAATACTGCATAATAGATTCAGTTCCAGCCAATTTTAAGCAGCAGGTATTGAACACATATTCTAGTTGCATATTCTAATGCATAGATGGACAATATTATCACTAATAACTGGAGAACCTGGATACAAGAGCAAATGCACAAAACTTTCAGGCAAGGGAAGTATTTGAGGGTCAACTGCAGTCCCTTGAATTCACAAGAAACTATGTCCAGTAATCCCATCTGTAAACATATATAGTTCCATTTTGAAATTAGTTTTATTTATTGCCCTCTTTTCCTCCTATATGAAGAAACTGTGTTTTGGCCTAATCATCAAAATGTCATGGCAAAAGCCTTTAATATTCCTCAAATCTTCTTTTTCTCCTAGAAACAACTGCCTTGGAGCCTCTTTAAAGCTGACTTTTTCCCCTTAGATGCAGTGTTTAAAAATAGCATCTCATCATTGAACAGGATATTCAGAATATCGTTTATAAATTTAGATTAAAAGTAACACTTTTCCTAGTAATCTTTCTTTTTTACTGTGCAGTGCTAACGTGGGCAGTGAAGAAGTGAACAGACTGCAATTTGTTCTGGCACATCTTGAACAAATGCCATTGCTTATGTTCTAATCATTCAGTTCACCAAAGTAACTAAAGATGAGAAAAAGGTTGCAAAGATATCACTAGTAGTATCATATGGCAAAGTGTGGGTGTGATTTACCAAGTAGAATTTGTATCACAGAGGATGATACCTGGCAAATAGCAAATGAAGTTTGTTATTCAGATCTCAGTTACATAGCTATAACTTAATAAAAGGATAACCAGAATTACATTTCTCAGAGAAATTGAGCCAGTGAACAAGAAACTTAATTATGCCACTACCATGGACATCTGGCAATCATGGATAGACAGTGGCTGGATTTAGAAAAAATAAAGAGGAATTACAACAATTTAAAGAATCATTTGACCATAAACACTTTGCTAATGGAAAGTATCTTGTTCATTGACTGAAATGAAGCAAAGATAGATAGGACGTATGAAACATTTAATGTAGATCAAACATTTATTTTCTGAAGTGGTGCTGACAGACAGTGAACCCATGAACTTGCATATTTCTCAGTAGGTGAGGGTACATGACTGCTACAACTTCCCGAGGAATCATCAGGCTTTGGCAAAAGGGGATTTTCCCCCGCATCTGTGAAAATGTGGCAACTTTTGTACAATCCTTTTACAACAGCGTGGTTCAGTCTGATCAGCTAGGGTGAAGGGTGAATCATCATCATCAAAACAGCTGGCCAGGGAACTTTGGTTGAAGGGATTTTGATCTACAAGATCTTTTAGCCCTGTTTGTCAAACACAGCCTTTAAATGAAGCTAAAAATGACACCTGCAACTCTGAATCTCAGAGAAAAAGGAAGGTGTAAGATGTTTGTAATTTTACTGGTTTTAAGCCTAAAATCCAAGCACTTTTCAAAAAGTGTTAAGCTCAAATGCACATCAACATTTTTCAGTAATCTGTAAGCTATTATTAATATAAAGTGTATTTCAAACCAGAATAATTTTGAAACTTTCCTCAAATTTTATATGCATAAAATTATTCTTTCGGACATAAATGTAAAATGTTTTTGATGGGAACTCATTATTATTGCAAAACACTCTTTTTGCTGAAGATGCTGAAGCAAGGCTTTTGCAGACAAGGGACAAAATATTGATTATAGGAGAAATACCTGCTGAAGTACAGAGGCATATGGAAAAGATATCATCTAATCAAAGCTACTTTATGTATTGTGCATAAATAAAAGAAAAGCTTATTTCCTCTTTTTTTTAGTGCTTGATATGTGATATTACTAAACCCATGGAAAAGTCCTTATCAGTTTGCCAATGAATATATATAAGAGAAATAGAAAGCATACAGGAGATAATTCAGTTCTACCTCATTCTATTCCAATGTCTTATGGAGAGATTCATAGGTGAGATTGGGACTTTAAGTCATCTACATTGTTTCTCCACTTTTCTTTTTCCCTTCAGAAGGAAAATAATCCAGTATTATAAGAGAAATTACATTTAAATTACAGGTAATATAGACTCAACATAGTATGAATGAGTAAATGCAGTTAATAAAGTGATTGTCTGTACTGAAGCCCATTTATTCCAAGCTCAGCACTGCTGTCAATTGTGAGTAAAAATATACGTTTTGCATACTTCTGGAATACTGAAAAACATCTACTTTTAGGTACCTGATTTCACTGTTGCAGTACCTAGCAGCAGAGGCCCAGCTTCAGCTATCAAAGTCCTTCATCTGAAAATGATATCTTTGATTGCTTCAGAATGAAAGTTATCTGAGTACGTTTATCTGTACTTCCGCCAATGCTTCCTAAGGCATACAATCTTCAAAGGGATTTTAAATGAACAATTTTCAATACTGGATAGTTTCTTTGGCTATGATGTGTTCTTAGAAGTAGTGGCTCGAAGGAAAAGAAAAGGTAAATTTAACAGTGGGACTGGAAGACCAAATAGACAACAGGAGACGTCTGAATAATTAATAAAAATTATTGCTTAGCTACTAATCACCAAGTGCTGAAATTGCTGACTTGCACAGCAGCAAGTGATCTTCTTGATGGTTCTGAAACGAAGTTTGAATATAAAATAAGCTCATATTTAAGGATAAGATCAAGTTCTTCATTCAGTTGTACTGGTGTAAATACACAGGTGCACAAAAATGTAGTTATCTGTGATTTACTTTACTGTAAACAGAAAGGCTAATGAAAACTATGCAGAAGACACATCAAATGTTAAAAAATGTAGTATATGAATTACAACATAAAATATGTGGGATGGTTTTCAACATAGGAAGGTATCTCAAGAGGAAAAGAAGTCAGAATTTAAACTTTATCACCTTATAGTGTTAGGATTTCATGAAGTGGCAAAGAAGAAGGTAAAATATCATTCAGGGCATCATTTACTGTAGTTCAGCTTGGTCATTACCAATAACTGCTTTTTTAACTAATGTAAGTATATCACACATACCTTCCATTCACTGCAAACTTACTGTTTATAATGAATAAGCAATGAGGACCAAAATTTTTTCAAACCATCTTATAAATGTGAAGTATTGCATTATAAATGGCCTGTGATTAAAATACTTATTCCAGCTTAGTGAGGAACAAATAAATGCTTCCATATCAGAATTGCTCAAAATTATATAAACCAAACAACATTTTATCCTGAAAATATATCATAAAATCTTTTCTATTTTTAATAAGAAAGTATTCATAAAAATTCAACAGACATTAAAAAGATGAGAAATAAAACTGAGGAATTTTAATTAAATAAATTAAATAAAATCAATATGTGAATAAAATTAAATAAAAAGCTATGTTTTAAGTATGGTGTACGCATTAAACAGCATTTTGCTATGACTGCATCAGATTTTTGCACAGGAAAATAATTATTTAGCATTTCAGTATTTTCCAAGATGCTAATGTTCCGCAATGCTGATCCTGTGTGTGTGTCTGTGTGTGTGTAACTGCTAAAATATTTCAGAAGTTATTGTATCATTCAGAAACTTGAGAACAATAAATTATTACTTTTTTATTATTATTTTCTGCTGAAAGCTTGCATTCTTTCTGCTTCAAGGACTTCAGTTAAGATTAAAACTAAAATATAAACTAGTCAGCTCAATATCCCCAAATCAGTTTGTCTCAGTAGGAAATCAGCAGAACCAGTCCTAAAGCGAACAGAATCACCCCTGTTCAGGTTATTAGTGTTTGTTCCTCTTGCCAAGGAGGACACAACACAAGTTGTCTTGGTCTAATTTGGCATATAGATATGTTGCATCATATAATGACAAAAAAAACCCCTTTTTTTTTCCTAGAAATTCAAGACCACTGAAGTCATTGAGAGTGGAATTTATCTAATTAAATGGAGAATCCTGAATCTTGGCTACTTGCTCTAAGCTTTTGTTTATAGCTAATGAAAGAAAACAGACAATTGCAATATGTGATTCATCTGAACTAAGTTATCTACTTAAGATGAGATAAATCACATCCTAAAAATACCTGCTTCTCTATATTGATTATAAATAAATCCTAGTGTCAATACATCAAAGACAGACATCCAGACTGTCTTCTATGTCTGAAGTTAGATGAGAAGTTGAAGGCTTTTCACTAATTGCTATGGCTTTGGAATAAGCTATTTGTACTTTGAAGCAGAAATTCCCTTGGATTCCTTATAATCTTTTTTTTCTCTTGTTCTAATCATAGTTTGAATAGAAAAAAAAATCTAACATCTTGTACCCCAGTACCAGTCTTGTATTTTAGACTCAGGCAGTTTAGATTATGGTAGCCTGAAATTTAAAAATTACTTCTTTCCATTCCCCTTCTTTGTTTACAAGATGTGTAAGTTCACTCTTTTAACTGTAACTTTTTATAATCATCTGCACTTTGAATACATATACAGATTTGAAAATTTTTTTTACCACTGAGTACTTTATATCACATATGAAATGGCAGGGATCATGCAGATTGCTTACTGAAATGCCTTAAAAATAATCAAATATTACATTTGCTTTTCCTTCTAAAATGAAAATATAGTTTATTAGAAAGTCTACAAATTCATTCAGATATAAATATATATAATGTGCCATACGTGTATAAGCGCAATTCCTTTGATGTCAATTAACATTGAGAATTGTCAACAATGATGTCAATTTGGTGTCAATCAACACTGAAAATTAACAATCATACCTTCTTTTAAAGGAGACCATCTTTTGTTTCAAATTAAATGACTCTTGAAAGTCATTTGCCTTATGTTCTATAAATCCTTTAATAACACTCTTTAATTTGACATTATAAATGGTATTACAACATTGGGACTGTTTGGTTCAGCCTGAAGAAGAGAAGGCTCAGGGGGATCTCATCAATGTACATTAATACCTGAAGGGAGGGTGCAAAGAGGAGGGAGACAGTCTCTTTCCAGTGGTCTCCAGTGACAGGACAAGAGGAAATGGGCACAAACTGAATCACAGGAGATTCCCTCTGAACATCAGGAAAGACTTTTTTACTGTAAGGATGACTGAGCCCTGGCACAGGTTGCCCAGGGAGGCTGTGGAGCCTTCATCCCTGGAGATATTAAAAAAATGTCCAGAAAAGATCCTGGACAACTGGCCCTATTGTCCCTGCCTGAGCAGGGCAGTTGGACCAGATGACCTCCAGAGATCCCTTCCAACCTCAACCATTCTGTGGTTCTGTGATATACCAATAACGTTGGTCAAGAAAAAGTGAATCAAAAGAAGATAAGATGGAAAAAGCTAAAGTCTCTATTATTCTAAGATATTTTGTGTTCTATCTGGAAATTAAGAAACGTGTTGTGCATATTCCTAGGATTTTAATGGTTGTGGGGGTTTGTGGTGTTTGGGGTTTTTTAAATATATTTATATTTCAGAGTTGTCATGGAAAAAATGTGAGTGCATGGGTATTGAAAAGAAATAGGAAAAAAGCAATAGTTAAGCCCCAAATAACATCCCACCTAAATATATTCATGCACCAAAGGTCAATTTCAGACAGATTAGGGCGATCAAGGGGTGAAAGAGTGAGTCAGCAAGTCAGCACTGGTCAGGATGACAAGTGTTCTGTGTTCTGTGCATAACACAGTAAAAGTTTTCTCTTCTTGATTTCTATTCATATTCTGCAGTAGTTCTATGAAAAGAACATTTATTAGTATCAGTGGGAGTCCTGTATACAGGACAGCTGCAGAATATACTATTAAGAACTGCAGTGCAGATTGGAGAAAGGAATTTTATCCTTTATTAGGGACTACACTGCAGCATTTCTCATCCTTTAAAATAGACTTTCAAGTAAAATTGTTCTATGCTGTGTCCTGATTTCTTTCACTGTCTAATTTTTATCACTGCATTCCATCTAGCCCTTTCTCTCTACGATTTCATTTTTTCTTACTTGCACTCTTCTGATCCCCCACTTTTTTCTGTCCTCCATCACACCTGAAATTGCAGACCAATATACAGTGGTCAAGCATCTTTATTCTCCCTTGGGAAAATGATAATCTAATGTTCTTTTATTTAATTAATTCTAATAAACAGCATGCTTAAAATTACTTTTATAGTTATACATATTATTTATTACTGCACTTGCTTACCAATTTGTCTGCCTATGATATAGCCTTAAATAGATATTGCTATAAAAAAACAACTGCTATCTATTCTGATGATAAGTTGAAAGGCATTGTGATGGAGCAGAACACTGTTGAGATAACCTGTACATACAGGACTGTACATCCTATTCTATCTGAAGCTAATTTCATATTGTTAACTGAAGGCAAAAACCTCTCTCCCTTGTCATCTTCTTAAGAATTTGGTACAATTATAATTTGTAAATTACAGCACAATATGGCACTATATAGTAGCAGCAGTAGAGTTAGAATGAAGACTGGACCTATGGAAGCAAAGGAATAAAAGAAAAAGTCTAAATAGGGGACTTGGCTAAAAAGCTCCAAGCTATACAATTACATTATATTTATAGCTGTTGAGAAGAGTGCAAAGGTAATTTCAAGACACTTAAGGAAATGTAAGTCTTAAAAAGAATGAAGGATGTATATTGTATGAATCTGATGTGAGAAACTCAAGAAGAAAAAGAACTAAGACCAAGTCTGAGACTAGTGAGAGAATTTTGAAAAATACTTAGAATCATAGTAAACATGGTTGTAATGGTAATCTGAGACCCAAAACTGAGGGAAAGGCTATTAAGAACTTGATCTGAACTTAAAGGAAGAAACTTGTATTTTCTAAGATACAGATTTATATCAAATCTTCCTGAGGTATTTAGAAGAAAGAAAACAAAAAAACCTGTAAAACAGAAAAAGATCTGGAAGCAAAACCAAACCTAACCAGACAGAGTTAATATAACTCTGAGAAAAAAAAATAATTTTGCAAGAGCCCACAAAGGAGTGGAAGCATCAAAGAAGAAATAAAATATAAACATACTGTGTATAGTGCTGAAGATCTTTCATGGGAAACTGCTGAGGCTGTAGCTTCATGTAATGATGAGATTTTCTTAGACACTAGTAGAACCATTATTATTCATAAAATGGATGCTAGTGGAACAAATAATAAAATGTCAGAAGTTATACTAAAGTTTTGGAAGGAAAAAAAGTACTATTTTTAACATAAGTAGAATTCAGATGATACAGAAAGCAAATTATTCTGTCTCAAAGTGCTACAAGCCATTGTAGAATAAAAACATTGAAACACAATTAGGAAGTTTAAACTTCATACTTCCCAGACAACTTGTCAGTGGGAATTAGTGAGGAAATAATTGATCATGGTGAAGTGCTCAGAATGTGTAATTTTATGCAAGTACCTAAAAATACATGTATATTCCTTAAAAATTTGTATTTAAGTTGCAGAAAGTAATACTTTATATTAAATGTAGTTTCTGAGGAGAATGAACTGTGGCCTTTCCCCTGCCTTTTTTTCTTTTTCTGTACCTTTGAAAACAGAACAGAATTTAAGCCCTTTGAATGTAAAATCTTACAAAAAATAACTTGGGTTTTTTGTTGTTGTTGTTGAACAATCTTTTAATTACTATTTTTTTCTCTAATTAAAAAAGAAAAGGTATTTAAAATATCAAGCCAAATCAAGGATTTTGATTAGGTAAAATCTTCAGGAGTTCATGTTGTCTAATAATAAATAAAGTGCTTTATTATAAAGTAAATTATACTTTTAATGGAGCTATAAAACTGTAGACCTTACATCCAACAGAAAAACATAAAAAAGGATTCCTGTTGACCTTGAAGAGTAATTAATGAATAAAACCTTGTGTATGGACAGCTCTGGATAGATGCAGGTTGTTATACAATGCTTTCTAAGTCCTCTAAGCCAACCTGGCATAAGTCAGCTTCATTCCTGCAGCCAAATAAATGGTATTACCATTAGCAACTCAATGTATTTGAGGTCACAGGCTTCAGTTGCTGCAGACTGTGAGATGTTCATCCTACTGGCACACCAAAGCAACCAAACACTGGACAGCCATGTCCAGAATACAACATTTTTACAAATCTAAACCTAAGTTAACATTCCTTGCCTCTTAGCAAAGCCTGTCAGCCTGAGTACAATGACACCGTCGTTAGTTTTTAGTATATTCATAGCACTAATTCTGGAGGATTGCTGAAGACTTCTTTGTCAAATACAGTTTATGTAATTCATTCTTGCTTATACATAACATCAAAAAACAACAGGCTGGTGCAAAGCATCTAAATATGATTATACTTTGCATTCCTGTAGCATTTTTCTTTTCCTGTCATTAACAATGCTCTGATAAGTCTTCAGAAAGATCTCACTGAATTAGATAATATCAACCCAAAGTAAAACTGAGCAGATTAAATCACACAAAAGTTGTCTGAGGTTATAGAACAAATCAATAGCAGAGAAAATTAGAGCTCAGGAGCTCTGAATTTGAATGAACAATCCGTCGGCTTCATTGCAGTTGATATCTTTATGCTGTTAAAATGATTTTACGCAATTTGCAAGAGTGGATGATGTTTTACAAATATGTAAAAAAACCCAGATTCTCTAGTTAGAATGACTTAATTTCAAAGGTCAAACACAAGAACAGAAGGCGGTTTCTCAACAGAAAAGCAAGATTACTGAATGTTGTGAATACAAAGTACTAGCTCTGTTATAATGGCAGCTATATCACAGCAGTAGATGAGGTATGGAAAAGGGTGCTATAGAGTCTGAACAGGAGAATATTTAGTAGCTTCCATCTACAAAGAAAGAAAACATCTTTTGCTTTTCCACAGTGACCCCAGGATCCATGGCAACATGGGCAATTCCGTCTTTATGTGATGAGGTTCTATACAGCATGGACAACAAGATGGGAATATTTACCAGATGCAAACTCCTGAAAACACAAATCTCAGCTTTCAGAGTCGCAGCACATATAGAGACAACAACATATACACAACCAATAGCACAACACACTACAGTAGATCTGATGTGTATCATATTGATTAGGTCTTCTATTCACACTCTATGGCACCTATTGAAAGACCTTGGATCTGGTCGTAGACATGGACTGCAAAGTAAAATCATCTCTTCTGTCAGTTTTGCATGCACTCCTGCCCTTTTAAGTGTGCAGAAAAAGACTCCTGTAAAACACTTGCTTCTTCACAATTGTCCTGCTAGCAAAGATTTTGGCAACTGATTTCAATTAATACAACACATCCCTTCTTACCCCATTATCTTCAGTAAGTAGAAACAATAATGTGTCTTTGCTATGAAACTGGAGAATTCTTTTTACTTAGGTATTGATAAGGTTCATGTTAATAGCAAGCTCTATTGTCTTTAAAAGTTTCTTTTAATTATTAAAAAATAAGTCAGTGAGTCTGTATTTGAAATCGTCATTGAGCTACATAGGCAGTGTTAGGAGATTTTTTTTCACTGAATGTAGAGCAGAAAGTCTGAATGCAGAGAATGAAGTTACCTAGGACACTGGGTGCAAGACAAAAAATAAATTCCCGATAGATTCTTTTGGACTCCAAGTGGTCAAGCAAAATTAATTAAGGTTGAGCTGTGTAAGCTGATTATAGGAAGGCACCCAAAATCACAGGTACTTGGAAAAATACTTTCTCACATAGAATACAACACTTGTTAAATTATGTATCTTACATTACAATAGTAAATACTACTTTTTAAGGTATTGTCAAGGTAAGTCAGAAGGCAGTTTTTAAAAGTAATTGAAAGATTAATAACTTCAAATCTGGAAACAATATATATTCACTTTTTAATTTTTTTGTATTTGCTAATGGTGTTAATTAATTTATTATTTTCTCTGTTTGACTTTTCTATTTCTCTGATATGTTTTTATCTATTTAATTAAATGTTCTTCTTCTCACAGCTTCTTCAGTGCGTAAAACAAACTCAATTGTTTCTCAGCTCAGCCACAAACCAAATACATTTTAATTCAGATTTAAGACTAGTAGTTGATTTAGAATACGTCAAAAATCCGATAATTTTTCCCCCTTGCATCAGTTCTAAAATGTATTCATTCATTATGCATACTATAAATATAAAAGTGGAACCCAGCAGTAATAAGGACAGAATTAAATTGCAGGGTGCCATGTGTCGTTCCTTTTATAGCTGCATTCATATTGATTACATGTAATTTTTATAGCAGACCTCTTTTAACTGTATAGGTGAAGATGGTAATTAAGTGTCTGCTGTTTTTCTTTATGTTGTTATAAGATATCCAGGTTGTGATAGGGTTTTATAAAGTTATTTCCATTCTCTTAGCCTTTTATCCTTCAGATTAAATACTAAATATTTGTGGTTCATTCTCTTTCTTTTTTTCCCTCAAAAGCTATAACAGTTAAAAAGTGAATATGAATTTTTTATTTTTTTTCCTAGTAGTTTACAGTGTACATAAAAATTTGGATACATGAATGCAACTGTTAAAAAAAAAATAATCTTGGGAATCATTGCTAAACAGTTTTATGGTTGCCCGTTGTGATGGGTTGACCTTGGCTGGACACCAGGTGCCCACCAAGCTGCTCTATTGCTCCCCTCCTCAGCTGGACAGGGAGAAAAAAATATATTGAAAGGCTCATGGGTCGAGATAAGGACAGGGAGACACCATTCGCCAGTTACCATCATGGGCAAAACAAACTCAACTTGGTGAAATTAGTTTAATTTATTACCAGTCAAATCAGAGAAGTAGAGAATAAAAAAATAAAAAAAGAACCCAATTCTTAAGACATCTTCCCCCCAAACCTCCCTTGTTCCTGGGCTTAACTTCACTCCTGAATTCTCTACCTCGTCCTCCTGAGTGGTGCAGGAGGATGGGGAATGGGGGTTGCAGTCAGTTCATCACACATTGCCTCTGCTGTCCCTGCTTCAGCGTGGGGTCTGTCTCACAGGAGACAGTCCTCTACAAACTTCTCCAATATTAGTCCTTCCCATGGGCTGCAGTTCTTCACAAACTGCTCCAGCATGGGTCCATCATTTCCACAGGGTGCAGACCTTCAGGAACAGAATGCTCCAGCACAGGTTCCCCATGGGGTGAGAAGCCCTGCCAGCAAACCTGCTGTAGTGTGGGCTCCCCTCCACACAGGTCTGCAGGTCCTGCCAGGAGTCTGCTCCAGCTTGGACTTCCCAAGTGTTTACAGCCTCCTTCGGGCATCCACCTGCTTTGGCATGGGGTCCTCCATGGGTTGCAGGTGGAACTCTGCTCCACTGTGGACCTCCATGGGCTGTAGGGGGACAGCCTGCCTCACCATGGTCTTCACCACGGGCTGCAGGGGAATCTCTGCTTTGGCGCCTGGAGCACCTCCTCCCCCTCGTTCTTCACTGACCTTGGTGTCTGCAGGGCTGTTTTCTCTCACATCCTCTCACCTCTCTCTCTGGCTACTGTTCAGCAGCAGGTTTTTTTTCCTTAAATATGTTATCCCAGAGGTGTTACCACTATCACTGATTGGCTTGGCCTTGGCCAGCTGTGGGTCTGTCTTGGACCTGATTGGCATTGGCTGCATCAGACATAGGGAAAGCTTCTAGCAGCTTCTCACAGAATCCACCCCTGTAACGACCCCTCCCCCCGCTATCAAAACCTTGCCATCCAAACCCAATATACCCTTAAATGATGCAGAACCAGCAACACAACATCACTGTTCTTAGATAAATTAATTAGAAAACTCCACACCTTGCTCATGATGAGTACAGAGTCAAAGCAGAATCATCTCTACTTGCATATGCTCTGTCTGTAGCTGGGCTTGCAAGCTTTACAGAGTCTGTATGTCTTGTGTCCTCACTGGAATAAGTCACTACAAATGTTTTTCATTGTCACTTCTGTTGACCAAGTACATTTTTATTGTCAGTTCAGGTGTCGGTCCCCATCCTAGAGACTCTCAAGATCCTGTACATCATATCCCCACCTATGACCTACAGTGAAAGATAAATAATTCTTAAAGACATCCAGATAATGGAAACATTTCCAGTTTAGCTGGAAGATCATTTGTGTGTGTGTGTCTGTGTGTGTGTGTATTTGTGTGCACAAGCTCTGCAGAACTTTTGATGCAATTCTTTATGTCTGCACTATCTAAATGACAAAAATATAAATTAAAAACACTACTGCATTCAATAAGCATTCCATACAAGTATGGATGGAAAAAAAAGAGCTTAGCTCTGTAAAGTCCACTAGGAGACTTTACTGTCTGTGTAATTTATCTGGGAACCACCTGAATACTGCATCATATCTGTTATAGAGCACCTTAGAGCATATGAAAGCATGTTTTATTTCCTAAATAGCACTCATCTCTTGGAATGATCTAGAGCTTTTATTAAGAAGATTTTTGCAAATGTGTTAAGAAACTTTTTTTTTACTGCCGCAGACAAAAACACAAGTGTAAGTGTGTATATATGTTGCTCATAGTTCAGTCCCTCTAGATGTTTTAATAATTTGTCTCAGCAAATAAAATAAACAGTTTGGAGTATTCTGAACTCAAATTCTCTCCTTTTACCTAGATTTAAGGGTATATTTTATGCATAGATATTTAGTAGATCTAAAAGATTTTTTTTTTTTTCACGTTGCTTACACTGACATATTTTCTAATCTACTGGAAATATTGTCCTTTAAGGGCCAACTGCTGTTTCTTCTGATATGCTTGGGTATTTTGGTTTTGACATAAAGATTGGATATCTACCATACATATACTCTCCATGAAAAGCTGGAAGTTCTGAATGCCTTCTTCAGTTTTTATTAGCAAGACCAGCCTGGTCGCAGAGACGGGGGAAGGGTTGGAAGTTCTCTTGCTGGAAGAGGATCAGGTCAGGAAATACTTAAGCAAACTGAACATACATTAGTTCATGGGCCCTGATGGGATGCATCAACATGTGGTCTATGTGACCCTGTTTGAGCAGGGAGCCCAGATGACTTCCGAAGGTTCTTTCCAGCCTCAACCATTCTGTGATTCCTCTATGTTATAGCTGCACCCTTCTGGTTGGCAGACCAATTTATTTTCTTCAGAAAGAAACCTGTAGTTTTTAGTAAGAGGTGGAAAGTGGAAACTATTGAAGTATTCATTTGAATAAAAATAAAAGTTTAGTTACTTATACGGATACAAAAGAACTTATATCAGAGAAAAAGTGTTCTGTTCTTAAGTGTTTGGGGTTTTTTTTGGTTTGTTTTTTTTTTTTTTTATTCTCATAATAAAGTAGTGATGTATATTTGTGTGCCCTCAGAAGTCTTTGGAATAATTTGGACAGTCTTCCTACCTTTCCCCTCTTCTTTTTGGAAAGCTGTTTTTCTGTCTGTCTGATCAGCTACCTTGGCCAAAGCTGAGTTCCCTCCCTAGTTATTGTTAACTAATTGCAGATGAAGTGATATGTAAAAGTCCATAATCTCATTCTGTCTTCTTATTTGTCCTTTGTAATGCTATGTAAAACTCTATGAATGTGCAGGCCATGGTATGAGGCCCTTTTGTCCTGTATGTTTAATGCCTGATATTAAAAAAACTTCGTTGTACTTGGGGAAACCACAGTAAAAAGCTGGCAATGGATTCTACACTGTCATCTAAACTTTCTGAATCACAAGGGTTTGGCAGAGCAAAGGAGAGTTCAAACTAAGAAGGTGCAAGGCAAATGGATCTGCCAGTCATTACAACCAAAGGACAAAAGTAAAAAATCAAGCAGTTTGATTGCTTGAAAACAGTACAGTCAGTCATGAAGGACTGAAATTATAGAATATAGTATATCTCCATTTGGGAGGGACCCATAAGGATCATTGACTCCTACTCCCTGCTCCTCACAGGACTATGTAAAACAAAACTATATGACTAAGAGCATTGCCCATATGCTCCTTGAAATCTGACAGGCTTGGTACTGTGACAACTTCCCTGGGGAGCCTGTTCCAGTGACTGACCACACTCCTAGTGACGAACCTTCTCCTAATGTCCAGTCTGAGCTTCCCATGATGCCGCTTCATTCTATCTCCTCGTGTCCTATCACTGGTCACCAGAGAGAGGAGATCAGCACCTCCCCCTCCACTGCACCCCTTGAAGAAGTTGTAGACTGTGATGAGGTCACCCCTCAACCTTCTCTTCTCTAAGATGAACAAACCAAGTGACCTCAGCTGTTCCTAGTAAGTCTTGCCCTGGAGGCCTTTCACCATCTTTGTCGCCCTCCTCTGGACACACTCTGTCTAAGCACTACTTAGAAACAGCTAAAATATCCAGTGTGTTATCAACATTCTTCTAGCACTAAATCCAGAGGACAGCACTCTGTCAGCTAGTAGGAAGAAAATCAACTCTTTCCTAGCTGAAACCATGACAGTATTATGGACTTGTCTAGCTATATGCTGGACATTTTGTCTGGAAGGATACTGTGATTGCACAGTCAGAGCAAAGAATCAGGTTGAATGGTGTAACAAATGATACATGGTGGGGAGGGGACAAGTAACAAGGAAAATTAGTAAGAAATGCAATTGGGGGGAGGGCTGAACCTTGGGAGTAATGCAATAAGGTAAATTACGCCCTATTTTCTCATTAAAAAGAAAGCCAAGTAAGGAGGCTTCCCTGAAGATGAAACTGAGGCCTAAAGTCCATTACACTAAATGACAGGTGTACCTGTAGTTTTGTAAGAAGTTCCTCTGTAAAAAGTCTTGGTATTTTTCTTATTAATAGCTGTGCCTTTACACATTGCACTTTGCAGAGTCTGAGGTAAAGTACTAAGAAGCTGTTGTTACCGGTAGGCAGCTGGAAGTGGACAAGGAAGACAATGGGTCACATTCATCACTGTAGAACATGAAGTTATCTTGTTTGGTCACACATTAACAGGAGAGCAAATAAACAAATAAAATATTCAAAGATATGTAGGAATTGGTCAAAAAAAAAGCATTATCAAAGTACTGTGAACAATAACAGATGTGTTAAAATATTGTGTGTATTTTCCTGCTAGCAAGTTTGTGCTAATGGTGCACCTCTTCTGAACTGTGTGTTATTTTCTGTTTTGCAGAACTTCAGTAAAAGCCTGTGCAAGGCCCTTATAATGAGAAATGGGCAGTAAACTAGTACAGTCAACAGGTCAGCAGACAGAGAATTGAAAACATGAACAAATTCTTAAATGTTGATGGCAAGAATTTAAAAAAAAAGGTAAATAAAATAAAACTCCTCAAAGTGGAAGGTAAAAGGGCTAAGCCAATAACAAGACATAGACATATACACAAAAAAGAGAATATTAAATAAATTAACAAGCTGCAAATTCAGAAGAGACAAAACAAATTATAGACTAAATACAACCCAAAAATGTCTGCATATAAAAATAAATTTCACATACCAATGCTATGGGGCAAAATTGAGGGCCATGTTCTAAGGCCATATTTACAGGATCAAAGGCAGCATAAATATTTATCTTCTCTTCCTCTAAGTTCATCATTACACTCTTGTTTTATTGGTTCCTCGGCTCCTTTAGCCTTGTGGTGAACTGTGATGTAAGGTGAAATAAATGCTTTTGTCTCTGTATCTCCTATTATTGCTTCTTCCCTTGAAGGGAATGCCCATAGGAATTAACTTTTTCAGGAGTTATTGGGAAAATAAAGACTGCAGAAAGCCACTCACCATTTTTGCTGATGTAGAATGTAAGGAACATGCACTAAAGATCTAAAATCAGTGTAACTGCTATTGGCAAGTCAGCCAGCTCCGAATAAGGGCTTATAACTGTCCTCTAGTCTTAGCATATGGATCGAAGAATGTGTAGGCTTATGTAAAAAACTGCCTACTGTTCTTTAAAAAATCTACTTCAAGACTTCCTGTTGAAAGGAACTCCTTCCAACTCATTAAATTCTTCTTCCCCTGGAATTATAGATAGCACTCCTTGTCCTGCAGAGGCTCCTTCTTACATTAAGTTCATTGCCAGTTTTGATGATGGTCTGGCTTCTACTCCTCCACAGCCTCTGGAATTTTTAATTTCCACCAGGTCATCCAATATGCCTTTTTTACCTTGCTATGCAATGTCTAGGTTTTCAGGCCTGATGCACAAATGTCTTGACAGGAAAGACATGAAATGAGCTCCCATTCCTCCAAGTTACTGCTACAGTGCAAGGGCCCTCTAAATCTCTCATCATATTTTGGAATAACACATCAGGCTCATGCTCAATGCTGAACTGTACAAAGTACTTCCCTGCTCCTGCTGGGCACGCTATTTCTGATGCAAACCAGCATGCTATAGACATCCTTGAGCACCTGGACACACTGCTGGATCATATTGAGCTGGCTGTCAACCAATACCCCCAGATCCTTCTCTGCCAGGCAGCTTTCCAGCCACTTTTCCCCAAGCCTGTAGCATTGCATGGGGTTATTGTGACCCAAGTGCAGGACCTGGCACTGAGACATGTTGAATCTTATACAGCTGGCCTCAGCATACTGATCCAGCCTGTCCAGGTCCCTCTGTAGAGCCTTTCTACCCTCAAGCAGATCAACACTCCCATCCAACTTGGTGTCCTCTGCAAACTTACTGAGGGTTCACTCAATCCAGGACATTGATAAAGATATTTAACATTACTGGTCCCAATACTGAGCCCTGGGGAACACCACTTGTGACCGGCCTCCAACTGGGTTTAACTCCGTTCACCACAACTCTTTGGGCCTTGCCATCCATCCAGTGTTTTACCTAGCAAATAGTATGCCTGTCCAAGTCACAAGCAGCCAGTTTCTCCAGGAGAATGCTGTGGGAAATGGTGTCAAAAACTTTACTAATGTCCAGGTAAACAACACCCACAAAGGCAGGTGATAATCTCAGGACAGTAAAAATCGTATGGAATCATAAAGAGTAATTGTTATACATATATAGCTCTGTAGTTTCTTGACTCACAGAACCATTCCAGGAACTCCAAAATTCCAGAAAACTCTGTGGGTTCTGAAACCTTGTGGACTCTAAGTCATCTGAAAGGCTTTCCTTTTGGCACAAAATGAATTTGGGGTTTCTAAAACCTCCAATGCACCCAGAGTCTTCTTTTTCTGAGATGGCAATAAAAACAAGGAAATCTTGAATGCTGGGCCTCTCAGAACCGCAGAGGTATTATACCTTTTCTGAAAATGAAACTGGGGTTTTCATTAGAACTGATTTTTCAGGTCATTCACGTTCCTGGCTGCTTATTATGGATGACTGCATTATCACATCTTTGATTGTACAGTGTGCTGGCTGTGGACTTAACTGCCTGAACTAAGGTGTGCTGGGGTTGTCACAGTATGCCAAATCACAGAAATTCATGTTGTGTATCATGAAACTTGCTTGCATCAATACCCTGGATGTAATAAAAGAAATTATAGTTAACATAAGAAAGCTGAAAGTTCAGCCCCTCACGACTACAGAGAGGAAGCAGAGAACTCTTCCATTCTATGTATAAGGTTGTTTGAATAAATTTAGTCATGTGTCAGCATTTTTTGTTGCTATGGAAAGAGTTGTGAATAAACAGATATTTCACATGGTAGTTTTATCTCAGATTAATCCCTCCTTATTTTCCTATGAAAGCCAAATGAGTCTTCATAAAGAGTTTAAAAAGGTTTTTTCCTGTTAATTATAGTAATCTTACATACTGTTTTAACAAAAGTTTCCATTTTGCACAAAAATTATGAAATATAATTGAATTTAATACAGTGACTGCAGTAATGACAAGGTAATAGTAGGACCACCTAATATCTCTGTGTCCTGGTTTCAGCTGGGATAGAGCTAATTTTCTTCATAGTAGCTAGCATAGTGCTGTGTTTTGGATTTAGTACCAGAAGAATGTTGATAACACACTGATGTTTTTAGTTGTTGCCAAGTAGTGCTCAGACTACTCAAGGACTTTTTGAGCTTCTCCTGCTCGGCCAGGTGCATAACAAGCTGGGAGTACAGCACAGCTAGCACAGCTAACCCAAACTGTCCAAAGAGCTATTCCATACCATATAACGTCATGCTCGGGGGAGGGTTAGTAGTTCGGTCGGTCGGTCGGTCGGGGGGAGACTGCTCGCGGCTTGGGGAGACTGCGCACGGCTCGGGGACTGCTCGCAGCTCGGGACGGGCTGGGCATCGGTCGGCGGGTGGTGAGCAATTGCATTGTGCATCATTCGTTTTGTATATTCTGCATATTCTGTTATCATTCTCATCATTACTATTATTATTATTTTCTCTTATTAAACTGTCTTTATCTCAGCCCTCGGCTCTAACCTTTTATTTTCTTTCCAATTCTCTCCCCCATCCCACTGAGGGAGGGGGGAGTGAGCGAGCGGCTGTGTGGTGCTGAGTTGCCAGCCGGGTTAAACCACGACACTCTGCACCAGGAGCACCTACAGAAAATTTAGTCTAGCATATCATCTCCTTATCTCTAATGTAACACTCCTTTAAACTTAAAATTTCCATATAAACAAAATAGACAGCATGATGGAAAGGCTTAATATTCCAGTCAGAAAAGAGTTCCAAACCTTAGGACAGATCTCTGAAACTTTCAAATGCTCTACAGCCTTGGAAGGTCTGTGGTTACAGCCTTAGAGTTTGGACTATGTCCTCTTCTGTCTCATAGATATCAGTTTCTCATGAGGCTACAAAAAACAAAGCAAACCTTGCCTTTAATCTGGCATAAGAGAATTCCTGATGAATGAGCTCCCTTTATCAATCCATCTGAGCTAGAAGGCTCTATATAAAAAGAACATATGAATAGGATGTCATGCTAAAAGTAGGTTAAAAAGTACATGCACAAGCTAGAAAGAATTTCAGAAAGATAATCCCAACCTAATGATTACCACATCTGATTTTTTTGCTTCTATAAGCAAAATTACACAGGCCACCCTAGAACTCAGTTGCTGGTTTGACACAAGCAGTACATCATAAGTTGTTCAAAGTAATTTTCCTTCTAATTCACTTATAAAATTTACATGCTTATATCAATGATGTTTTCTTGATCTCTAGACTTTTAATTTCCTCTTTCTTTCTTTAGCCAATATCATCTTCAGTCTTCCTTTTGTCAATGTTTGTGCTTTTTTTAGTGAACTAATTGTATTAATTTTGAGTTTTTCAATTGCTGCTGGAATGGTTTAATGGATAGCAAGGCTGTTGGGTGGCATTTTTTGACCTGACCTTTGTCTTTTACCACACAACAGAACACAAATAAAGCAATGATTTTCATCTTTTATCTAAATATATGAATTATATTTTCGTTGGAAGGGAAGTCAGACCCGGAGTAACGATGGAATCTCAATATGAGTATGGTCGTTCTCGTTTATTGCGCAGTTAGCAAAGCATATATAGGCAGAAAACAATAACATACACACGAGTCACGCTGTGGTTGGCAGAACACCACTATACACACGCCTCCATCGCTACCGTGATTGGGACAGATCATCTGTCCAGTGGAGGGGCTTTTCCATCTCTTCCAGTCCTAGTT
>NW_009259174.1:630458-638375 GCF_000687185.1 Egretta garzetta | reverse complement strand
TCTTGTTCTACAGGACATGCTATTGGTGGAATGCCTCCCAAGCTAGCAGCGGCATCCCACTGCCCTTCCAAAATAGCATCTCTCATGATTCCGCTCCATCACATGCGTTTCACAGATGCTGGTGGGCCTGCGGGAATCAAGGGAGGATTGGGCTCCTCTATATTTAACGGAGGATTGTCCTGTGGCGATTTCGGTTTTATTCGTGAGTCGAAGTCATTAAGACATTGCAGAATTGCTTGTAGTAACTTATCTATATTCATTTGAGATGATTTTTCACAATCACCGCTAGGTGGGGTTGCTGGAGCAGACAAGTCAGTGGAAGGCGGCAACGTCGGATATAAAGGTGGAGCTGAAGGCAGAGGCCGACACCCCTCTCCTTCCGTAGCGGAAGGCGGTGCAGGCCACTCCTCGTCAGGAGTATCCTGGGGCACTACTTCTGTATGTGGCTCACGCCTCCCCTGTGACTCGGCAGCGGCAACTTCCGTTTTCCCCGAACCCCGTTGCAAAGGAGACGGACCTGCCGCCTTTTCTGGGAGAGAGACGGACTCAACATTTGCGCAGATTTCAGCAACAGTTTTACAAGTTGTCCCAGTCATCCCTTTTACAGCGGAGAGTCCAAAAAATCGCACCAAAGGCCCTGGCTTACATTCAGTGTCCCTAAGGTTTGCTAAAGTTGGCTCGGGATGTAACATTTGTGCAGCAGCGCAAGCTACTTCTCTTTCTGCTTTCATATTCTTTAAAGTTTCTAATACAATGCACTACGGCTCCCGAACAGCTTTTACTTCTTTTTCATCTTTTTCGTCCCCAGTTATTGTCTTTTGCCACATCGTTTCCCCAAAGTCTTGCCACTCAGTGACAGAAAATAACAGAGGCATGTCTGTAAAATGCCCCCATCAGCGTCCTAATTTAACCAACTTAATCAGTTGTTTCACCGTTGTCTCGACCCTTCTCTTAGAACGAATACCTGTGAGCAACACGGCTGCAGCTTCTACTTCCATTGCTGCGCTGCTTTTCACCTCTGGGAGTTGAGAGGCCACCTCGAACCGTGTCTGCTCCGACTATGCGCACAAGCAGCACTTCTCCCAGTTTCACCGTTGTCTTGACCCCTCTCTTAGAAAGGATACCTGCGAGCAACACACCTCTGGGAGTCGAGAGGCCACCTTGAACCATGTCTAGCACTTCTCCCAGCCACCTTGCTTCCCATTTCCCCTCCTCTTGCTGCTTACCGCAGTCTCGGAGAACTTAGTGCAGCTAAGCTCTGATACCAGAAACATCAACCGTCCTCTGCTACCAGATGTTGGAAGGGAAGTCAGACCCAGAGTAACGATGGAATCTCAATATGAATATGGTCGTTCTCGTTTATTGCGCAGTTAGCAAAGCATATATAGGCAGAAAACAATAACATACACACAAGTCACACTGTGGTTGGCAGAACACCACTATACACACGCCTCCATCACTACCGTGATTGGGACAGATCATCTGTCCAGTGGAGGGGCTTCTCCATCTCTTCCAGTCATAGTTCTGCCCACTTCCTCTGCAGAGCATGGGCTGTCGAATGGGACTAAGTCGTGCCCATTCTCACTCAGCCACTCCTCCACATATTTTGTATATGTCTTAAGTCAGAAATTATCTTGTTGATCTCTCTGAATAGATCTGTTGCCCTTGCTAAGGATTTCTAAGTATTTTTCCACAGTACAGGGCAATCATTGGAAGAACAAGTATGTGTTTAGGAAAAAGTGAATTTCTAACCTTTTTGCTCCTGTCATAGTCTGATAAATTTATACACACCTTAACCTATAACCTTTCTTGCTACCTTTTGCCTGACAGTCTAATCCACGCAGAGGATATCTGAGTAATATTTTTCTATTATTTGGAAGATACTAATTTATCAATAAAGTATTAACAATGTTTTAAGAAAAAGGTAACATATTTTTGTGCAGGGATTTTTTTTTATTTATTTGTTAAGTAATGTATTTGTTCTCATTGAAAATAGCAAATGTGATAGCAGGTTCATGACCATCCAGACTCACTCCTGTTTTCATCAAATCTCGTAAGTGGAAATGAACCCACAGGGATTTCTTTTGTATGTCACTTTGTTCTTTTGTCACACAACATACCCATAACATATTAAAAAGCAAAAAAGTTTTGTTGATATCTAGCAAGTGCTTCATAGGCCTTGGTGATTTAAAATAACAGTTGTGTACTGAAGTGCAGGAGAATGTGATTGTGACTTCTGCTGTCCTTCCCACTAACTATATCTGTCAGAGAGATGGAAGATTAGTGAAAAGAGTTTTGGGATGGAGAATGAAGGAGAAAAGAGTGAAATGAAATTATAAGAATCACCTGGAAAAAGTGTCCATCATCTACTCTCAGAAAGATTCTTGAATAAAGATGAAAAGTGGGAAGTATACATTCAGTTTTGCCTCTCCTAGCTATCCAGCCAATACTAATATTAATGAGGTGTGAACTGGAATGCATAAAGTAATTTGAACTTCTACTGATTTCAGAAAGAACTGTGGCTGTGCAGCACTTTCAAACGACCCCTTTGCACCTTCACTGTTTAATATGTTAATTTTATGAAAATATTTTATTTTTATTGTATTAGTCTTTATTCAACATTACATTAATATGTTAATCTAAATGATTTTGTGATTATATAGTATGTTTCTTCCTTCAAATATTAACTCAGAAACTTTAATTTTGTGTTGACATGCATAAATATCAACTCAAAATTGCTAATCTGACTCTAATCAAAGGTCAATTTGACCAGAATTGTGAAGTACTTTGGGGACAAGACTTAAGTTAGTTAAACTTCAGAAAGGCGGAAAATTTCATTTGTTGCATTAGCTTCTACCTTCTACTTTAGTTTATGTTTACATTCACTCTAGCATATATGTCTTAAAAGTATTTCAATAAATATTTTTTCCTTGTTTAATTTTTGTGATCTCTTACAATTCTTTAGAATTGAAAAGGGATGCATTGATAAGGGAAACAACTGGAAGAAGCGTCAAGTTCACAGGCCGTGGTTCTCATGGTGGCCTTTACCACCCTGATATCTGCTGGAAGGACAACACAGCATGGCTCAAGCAATCTAGATTTCTAGAATGCATTGACAACAACATCCTGGCATGCTCTGCTGGACCTGATGCTTACAAACAACAAAGAACATATAATGGATGTGAAAGCTGGGGGCTGCCTTGGCTGCCGTGACCATTAAATGGTGGAGTTCAGAATCCTAAGAGAACAAAACAGGACAAAAGCAGGACCACAACCCTGGATCTCAGGAGAGCAGATGTTAACTTCTTCAGAGATCTGATTAGAAGAATCACATAGGATGTGTCCCTAGAGAGAAGAGGAATCTAGGAGAGCTGACCGATATTAAAAAATTACCTTCTCCAAGCTCAAGAAAGGTTCATCCATCAAACAGGAAGTCACACAAAGGCAGTAGCAAGCCTGTATGGATCAACAAGGAGCTCCTGACTGAACTAAGACATAAAAAAGAAGTGCACAAGAGGCAGAAATAGGGGCAGGAGGCACAGGAAAAGTATGGAGTTGCTGTTCAACACATAGAGTTCTATGGAGTCCAGTCATGCTGAGATTAGGAAAGCCAAGGCCAACCGGAAGTTGAATCTGGCAAGGAATGTGAAAAGCAACAAGAAGAGATTCTACACGTACATCAACATTAATAGGAAGACTAGAGAAACCATGGACCTGCTGCTGATTAGAGTGGGGAACCTGATGACAAAGGACATGGAAAAGGCAGAGGTACTCAATGCCTTCTGCGCCTCAGTCTTTGCCAGTAAATTGACCTTCATGAATCTCAGATTCCTGAGAATAGAGGGGAAGTCTGGAGTGAGAAAGTTTCTCCATGAAGCAGACCACGTTAAGGAGCACTTAAACAAACTGGACGTACAGAAGTCCATGCAGCCTGATGGGTGCTGAGGGAGCTGGCTAATGTAATTGTGAGGCCACTTATCTTTGAGAAGTCATTGTGATTGAGAGAGGTTCCAGAAGACTGGAGGAAAGCACATGACACTTCCATTTTCAAGAAAGGCAAGAAGGAGGACCTGGGTAAGTGCAGGTTTGTCAGCTTCCCCTCATTCCCTGAGAGGGTGATTGAGCAACTAATTCTGGAAACCATTTTCAGACAAGAAAATTATTTGGAGTAGTCGGTATGGATTTATGAGGGGGAAATCGTGCTTTATCAACCTGATAGCCTTCTACAATGAGATGACTAGCTTAATGAATGAGAAGAGAGCAGTGGATGTTGTTTACCTCAACTTCAGTAATGGTTTTGACAGTTATCTCCCAAAACATTGTAATAGACAAGCTGACAAAGTCCAGGTTGGATAAGTGGACAGTGAGGTTGATAAAAAATGGCTGAATGTCTGGGCCCAGAGAGTTGTGGTCAGTGGAACAAAGTCCAGTTGGAGGCCAGTCACTAGTGGTGTACTGTACTGGTGCCAATACTGTTCAACATCTTCATTAATGACCTGGGAGCTGGGGCAGAGTGCACCCTCAAGAAGTTCACAGATGATACAAAACTGGGAAGAGTGTCTGGTAAGACAGATGGTTGTGTTGCTGTTAAGAGGGACATGATAGGCTGAAGAACTGATGTGTCAGGAATTCCATGAAGTTCAGCAAAGGAAATGCAAAGTCCTGCACCTGTGCAGGAATAACCCCAGGCACCAATACACACTTAGGGTCAACCAGCTGGAACACACTACTACAGAGAAAGATCTTGGAGCTCTGGTCACCAGCACAAGCTGACCATGAGCCAGCAATGTGGTCTTGTGGCAAACTAGGTCAACAGCCTCCTGTACCGTTAGGAAGACATTACCAGCAGGTTGACGTGATCCTTCCCTTGGTGAGGCACATCTCAAATGCTGGACCTAGTTCTGGGCTCCCTAGCATGGAGAAGGGAAGGAAGACACAAGGAAACTTATCTGTATTTATAACTGATAGAAGGGAATAAAAAAGATGGACACAGACTCCTTTCAGTTGTATCCAGTGAAAGGACAAGAGACAATGGGCACAAACTGAAATATAAGAAATTCCATGTCATCACAATAGAACACATTTTTATTGTGAGAGTGCTCAAACACTGGAACAGGTTGCCCAGAAAGGCTGTGCAGTCTCTGTCTGTGGAGTCATTCAAGACCCTACTGGATACAGTCCTGGGCAACCTGCTCTAGATGATGCTATTTTAGCAAGGCATTTGGGCTAAGTGATCTCAAGAGCCCCTTCCAACCTCAGCCATTCTGTGATTCTGTAATTGTATGCATTGTATTCAAAACGGTATGAGTTTCACACCACACAGTAACCAGATTTCTAGTGTTAATATTCACAACAACAGCTTTTGGGAACCAATTACAAAGTGATTGTTGATTTGGTTTTTGTTGGTTGGTTTTTTTTTCCTTTACCTTATAAATAGTTCCTGTCCAGCTCCCTTCAACAGACAGTGTCAGTTCATTTTAAATTTCAGTGAAGCGTGCCTTCAGGTTCAGCTGCTGTTTAACAGTAGGCTGTCTCTACAATGAAATAGGGTAAAATAAGTGTCCTCTCAAATAAGCCTGTCATATAGATAGCACACACAATAGATTATTTTGTCTGTTACTATCCTTTTGGGGAAAAGGAGTGAATAGTAAGACAGGATAATATGCTTCATTCATTAACTTTTGGAAAACTAGCTAGTTTTCAAACATCTAACATAACTAAATGCCTCTTAATTGTTTTTCAAAGGCTTTTGGTGAGTTTGTACATTGTCAAATGGAAAAGACATTCTGGAGGAAGCAAGACCTGTCTTGTGGAATCTGTCAGCCACTGAATTATAGTTTGTTGTGGTTTAACCCGGCTGGCAACTCAGCACCACGCAGCTGCTTGCTCACTCCCCCCCCAATGGGACGGGGGAGAGAATCAGAAGAGTGAAAGTGAGAAACTTGTGGGCTGAGATAAAGACAGTTTAACAGGGAAAGCAAAAGCTGTGCGCACAAGCAAAGCAAAGCAAGGAATTCATTCACCACTTCCCATGGGCAGGCAGGTGTTCAGCCATCTCCAGGAAACCAGGGCTCCATCACGCATAACTGTTACCTGGGAAGACAAACGCCATCGCTCTGAACATCCCCCCCTTCCTTCTTCTTCCCCCAGCTTATACACTGAGCATGACGTCATATGGTATGGAATAGCCCTTTGGTCAGTTTGAGTCAGCTGTCCCAGCTGTGCCTCCTCCCAGCTTCTTATGCACCTGGGAGGGCCAGTCTAAGCACTACTTAGCAACAACTAAACCATCAGTGTGTTATCAACATTCTTCTAGTACTAAATCTAAACCACAGCACTATGCCAGCTACTAGGAAGAAAATTAACTCTATCCCAGCTGCAACCAGGACATAGTTATAAATAGTTGGAGTACTTGCTGTGCTTTTGTGTAGTATAGGTTACCTAAATTTTGAATTTGTTCAGTGACATAAGGAAGGAGTAGAGATTATAGATTAAAAGCCAGTAAGAGACAGAGTCTTTGGCAGGAGGGATAGATTATATAGCACATAGTGTATAGAAAACTGTTAAAGATACAAAATAAACTGTGGTCACAAAGTTTAAGGATTACACAAGAGCAGCAAAAATTGCACAGTTTTCTTCCAGTAACGAAGCAGCAACTTCACTACCAGATTAACATCTATTTAGTAATCCTCCAGTTTTCTTAATTTATACACAACTTTGAAGAGTAATTTGGTAAATATATTTGAACAATACCCTTCACACTGGCTGATTTGCATAGCTTCATATTTTCTATACGTTCCAACATTCACTATTTACTAGTTAATACAGTCTACTATTACAAGGCATGCCATACTTTGTATTTTAACCATTTTTTCTCCTTTATTTTCTTCACATATAAAAAGATCTTAGGCTATTAAACATTGTTAATTGTTTCATTAATTTACTTGTAACCTTTGTAATGTCTACCTTTACTATTGTGAGTATATTGTATTCATTATTAGATATTAGAAGTCTATTACTATTACTAAAACAGTAACTCATTACCACTAATTTTACTACCATTATATCTTAATATATTTTGACCCTGAAAAGCTTGAAGATCTCTATGTATACTTAGCTTTTTAATATATCCAGTACAAAGTGGGGTTTTGCTTGTTTGCTTGGCTGGTTTTAATAGTTGGGACTTGAAGCAACATTTGCTGAAGTGATGTATCTTGCTATGTGTTCATTAGTAGACCACATTGTCTTGACATAGCTGATGGCATTATGCTCCATGTGGAACAGGCCAATAGTCCATTAATGTATTCCCTCTGTGATTCATTACTAGACCTGAAAGTTTGAATATCAAAAAGCCTGCTTTATAACCAGAATATTTTGACATAATTCAATTTTTTTTTTTTTCAAAAGCAATTGTTATCATACTTTGAACTACCAGAGATCACATCCTTACCTGGGACTCACTGGAAGTCAGTGGAAAGAACCCATTGATTTCATCTGACCTACTGTAAGAGAAGCAAAATAATTATTCAAGAAAAAATTTTGACCCTATTTGTCCATAAAAATCACAGCTGACTGGAGTTAGTAAATATTTATTAATCAAGCTGAATATATTTACATAAGTACATATATACAGAATACAAATATAGTAGCACACACACATTTAGGTATATAAATATTTATATATACCTATGCGTATTATATCTCTCAGAGGATTAGAAATCACTGTGACAATAGTCTGATTCACCTGTCTTCTTTTAAATACTAAAATAAAATTTTATTAGACTGACTTAGCTGGTGGAGTTCCCCGGGGCTCAGTACTCGCCCCGGTCTTGTTCAACTTGTTCATCAATGATCTGGACAAGGGGGCAGAGTGTACCCTCAGCAAGTTCGCTGATGACACAAAACTGGGAGGAGTGG
>NW_009259174.1:614836-630283 GCF_000687185.1 Egretta garzetta | reverse complement strand
CCAGTGGAAGGCAAGGTGACAGGGAGCCAGCAGTGTGCCCTTGTTGCCAAGAAGGCCAATGGTATCCTGGGGTGCATTAAGAGGAGTATGGCCAGCAGGTCGAGGGAGGTTATCCTCCCCCTCTACTCTGCCCTGGTGAGACCCCACCTGGAGTACTGTGTCCAGCTCTGGGCTCCCCAGTTCAAGAAAGATGAGGAACTCCTAGAGAGAGTCCAGAGGAGAGCAACAAAGATGATAAATGGACTGGAGCATCTCCCCTATAAGGAAAGGCTGACTGGGTTGGGCTTGTCCAGATGAAGAAGAGAAGACTGAGAGGGCACCTCATCAATACATACAAATATCTTAAGGGTGGAAGTCACGAGGGTGGAGCCAGACTCTTTGCAGTGCTGCCCAGTGAAAGGACAAGGGGCAATGGGTACAAACTGAAACATAAGAGGTTTCAGTTGAATATGAGGAAAAACTTCTTTACTTCGAGGGTGACAGAGCACTGGAACAGGCTGCCCAGGGAGGTTGTGGAGTCTCCTTCTCTGGAGATATTCAAAGCCCACCTGGATGAAGTCCTGTGTAGAATGCTCTAGGAGAGCCTGCTTTAGCAGGGGGGTTGGACTAGATGATCTCCCGAGGTCCCTTCCAACCCTTGCGATTCTGTGATTCTGTGACTTTTATTAGGAGCACACTTTGAAAGTTACTTCCACTACTTATCAGTTCATATACACAACTGTTAATCCTTAAAACTTATATCCCAAATTAACTGCATATACAAAACTGTGGAGTTGGTGCCATACAGTTAGCACTGAGGGCTGTGGTCCTTGGTTATTCTTTGTTGCTAAGGTCAAAGTTATCAGGCTTGAGAATAAAGAAAATTGAACTGAAGCAGTATTCTTTTTACCTAGATTCCCTTGCTCAATCCTAGTGCTTTCATGCTGCTTGCTCCTCTTCAAAGATGGGGAATCTTACCTGTGCCCACTGCTGCTTGCCTTAATTTTCATTTTCCTTTCATATTTCTCACAGATTTGTCAGGATGTCTTCCTTATTTGCAGTTCCTTGCATTAATCTTGGGTTTTTTGTTCTCTGTCTGGCATATCTGTTACTTGAGCCACTGTTTACAAGTTTTTCTATGACTTCCACAGAAAACTGCAGACTCCTTTGTCCCTTTGTTGGTGACACTGTTTACATACATATGCAAAATGTGTATATACATACATTTTGCTTGGCAATGTACAAAATGTTTATATACTACTGTTGGTTATCACCAGCATTTTTAATGGAGGTTTCTTACAGATGCCAGGAAGTTTGGCAGGGGCATCTTTTGCAATACTCGGGACATTAAGGAAAAGCTTAATCTTTCTGATCAATGTATTTTCTAAAAGTTCAATCTTTTGTCAGAACACTGTTAAAATCCTATTTTTAACAAAAAAGCATTTAAGGGCTATTTTAATGTTAAATTAGTGGTGACTGATTTTGCATAATTTGACTATCAAATTATGTTTCTTTGATTAATTGAGGAAGGATTCCAAATCTGTCCCAAAGTGTAAGAGCTTCATCCATTTGTTGGTACTTTCTCAGTTGCAAAGATTTTTGTTTTGTCTTTATAATTAATAGTTAATCAGTGTTAAAAAATATATATTGTTAGCATCAAGTAGCTACTAAGCACTTATTTTCACTGTATTCCCATTTTGAGCTCACAGGTGCTCATATGCCTTATGCTATTTAAGTTTAATTATTTCCGAAGTAAATTGGTGTAGAGACTATATACATGAATAACCACTGCAGGGAGGGTAAACCAGGGTGTAGCACAGACATAGTCTAAATGAAGTAGAAAAATAAAGCCATGAGTCACACAGTTGCTATACTATGTGAGGTTAAATATAACACCCAATACTAGGACACTTTGAAAGGGCATGGAGAAACACACAGCCAGAAGTTAGAATGTCACGGTGCAACAGTGGTTACTTTTGCATTTGCAAATAAATTCAGTGCCTACAGACAGAAGCTGTAACTTGCTTTTATTCCAGTGTCACTGTCCCAGTTTAGTCTTGAATTGCACAGTTACTGCAGAAGACCTAAGCACAGGTACTTTTCCCAGTTTCGAACAAAACAGCTGGACTGGTTTTTTGTTTTATTTTGTTTTAATATCTATCCACCACCAGTAAATAATTATGTTACCCTCAGAGAAATTCAGCACGCTTCATAATGCAAATGAAAATGGATCTGTATAGGTTCATGTTCAGCTCTGTAGCCTGAAGTCACACAAAGTTAGGGTCTAACCTTCTGATTCTGTTTGGTCTTCCGTTTCTTCCTTCCAACAATAGTGCTCCCCAACACACTGCACACCAGTGCTCCCTTAGCGTGAGAACATTTCAAGGTTGAACATGAAGAACTGTATACTTATTTTGCTTTTTACACTGCAAGCCATTCTGCTACTGTCAGGTAGTCTGCTGACCTTGCAGAAAAGAAATTCGTGCTGAGGCAGATGAGTGATTTATGTAGTTTTCATACCACTCGACACTCATAACAATTTCACTGTTGTATTACTTGTACATAAGTAATTGCAAATCAGGACAATATGTCTTACATTAATACTCTAGAATACCAATACTCTACAAAATGTGTATAATATAAATTTCCTAATCAGATTTGCTTCCTTTTCATTTATTTTTGTTACATTCTTTTTTAAACATCCATTCTTGGCCATTCTCAGAGCCAGGATTTTTTGCTAGATAAATCATCGATCTGTCCTAGTACAGACATTTTTATGTTCCTTAGATACTCAGCATTTTCTTGCATGGCTTTATAATCTAGTACTCTTCACATCCTATTATATGGGTACCAAACAAATACAGAACTTCTCTCCATGTCAAGAATCTTCAAAAAATAAATTATTTTAAATCAGTAATGGCCAGATAGCCTGTTTTTTTCTACAATAAATGCTACTGACACATGTCTTTCTCCATTATTTTGTGTTTGTTAGTATATTACACGAAATTAAACTCTGTTAGCAGGGTGGTAATAAGAATGCAAAACTGCAAACTGAAGTTGAAATTCATTAATAAAGGAGAAGTTTTCTTCAATTTTTACGTGATTAAGGTATTTTTATTACTTAAAAATGGAATGTTTGTATTTTTTCTTAAAAATGCTGTGTAAGCATTGTGTTTAAAATTTTCTTCGAGGCTGCCTACTAAAAACATTTATCTGTGACTTTATTGTTAGTAGCCAAAATATATTGCTCCACTGCTATAACACAAAGTAAGCTTTGACTTTATTACTTCACCACATTAATTAATGTATTAAATATTAATGATGAAAAAGCCATTCAAGTGACGTTATATAGACAGCTTCAGCATTACTATCATGTTATTACCCCATTTATCAGCAGCTATGCATAGCATGTACGAAACATTATAACTGGTAGATGAGGTACGTTCATACCATATGTTGTTAATCTAGTTAATGGAATAACAAATATATAGCTGGGTCAATTAGATGTGTGACTTAACAATATACAGTTATGTTGAAGTATTTTATCTTCCCCAGTCAGGATGATTACACTTCTTTTTGATCTTTGAGAACAGAATGGAGCATGAATAAAAATATTTTCAGAATTATAATTATGCCAGGTTTTGTTTGCTGTCCAAAGTGTTGCACTGACATAAGCTCTATACTGAAACAAATATACTTCTTAGATAAGTATTTTGTAAGCTTATATTAAATGTAATTAAATCTTCAAAATAATTTATAACCCTTTACATACTGAATTTTACTTAACCCTCTTGAAATTTTCTTCTTTGTCTTCCATTTTTTACCATTTATTGTGCTGCATATATATGAATTGTCATCTTCCTTTTGTTCCCCTGAAGTAAATGTAATAAAATGTCAATCTTCTCAGCTACAACTTTACTTGAATGTCAATTTTGGAAGTTGAAATTTGTTTTTCTAACTTCGGTATGTCATGGTTACTGACCTAAACCTTGGAGGCTGGAGTTTTAAACTCTGATGTGGCTTTTATTCACTGTACTTCTTGAACAATACCCTAAACCCTTCTCAACTCTTTTCCTTTATCAGTATTGTTTCTAGTTAGTTTTAAAAGTGACATATTTATGAAGCTCTGATTTATAAATTAACATCTTCTATTAAACAAACCTGCTAATTATTTTATTTGTTCTTTTAATAATTTAAACAGTAGGCCGTCCACTCTATTACATGGAAAATTTTATGTTTAAGATTACAGATTGTAACTACCCTTTTGAAAGTTCCTGTAAAACTTTCATTAATTTAATCAAATAAACTATTCAAAGGGAATATCAAAATCAATGTTGTAAATATTTTAAGGATAATTTTCTGTTCTACATGTTCCAACTAATTAGTTCTGCTTATCCTATTTTCTACTGGAATATTGCATGTATTTTAATGTGACATGTTTATTAAAAAGGTATCTTCATTCTGCAGTGTAATAAACCTAATCACAAGATGTGGACATGTATTTGTCAAAGCACTGGTTTTTTTTTTTTTCTAAACTACATTGTCTGTAATTTTAGATTATTTTACTTTAATTATAATATTATTTGTGCTTCAATATTACTCTGATTAATATTTTTATGGTACTAGTAATACACTTTATAACATTTTTCCAAATAGATACATTAAACTCCCTTGCACTCTTACTTCTGGGATAGTATCAACACTCTAAGAAACGGAGAGTAAGTACAAATACGGTTTTGAACATTTTAGTAGGGGTGTTATTTCTAAAAGGAATAGTTAATGTAGTATAGGAAATTTTCAGTGGCACAATTATGCTTCAATTCCACAATTTTTTTAAAAAACTTCACAGGGAGTCAGCACAAAGCTTGACATTAACAAGAGATTAATCCCCAAATCATTTATTTTACTCTGTCCTATAAATCATATGCTCTGTTATGTATTATATCAAACATATTCATATTTTGAACTCACATGGAGAAATAAGAATATGGAGAACACTTGAAATGCCATGCAACTTTTATACAAATAGATTTTCAAGAAAACCTTTATTTAAACTGGGGTTTTTTTCACTTGGTTTTGAAATATGGCCTCTGGCTGGAGTGGTGGTGGTGTCAGCCTACTGGGTTTTGTTGCCAAAAGAAGTTGTGCTGAAGGATGGTATTCTACTTTGATCAGTTACTGAATAAAGTGCATAAACACCTTGGAAATTCATCTTGGGTCTCCCTGTTCTGAGACTACTTCTAGGACTAGCTTGCAGACTCAAGCTCACTCTTGTTCTCTGTTTCTGTTTCTTTCCCATTCTCTTGGCTTCTTTGCCACAGTCTAAACTATCTTACCACTACCATTGTTCTCTAGCTGGTAATCAAGATAAAATTTCACAAGGAATTTTAGAAAGTTTTTTTTTTTAGAGTCAAGAAAGAATAGGACTTAGGTCTTCTCTTTCTCTTATGAGTTTTGTAACGAAAGACATAAATACCAATACTTTATTTTGAACATAAGTAGATATTTCCAATATGTTTTGTGGACAAATAGCCCCCATTGTTATACAAGATGTGACCTCAACATGCCTTCTATGGTTCTTCTGCCAGCACCTACTGTGAAGATATTAAGTGGCCTTAGAGTCACATAGGGAAAAATTTACTCAGACTTAACAAAGATAGTGTCAGCATGAGCATCAGACAGTCTTTAGTTGTCTGAAGAATTTTCCCATGAAAGAGATTAAGTTATGGAAGTGAGGATTTTCCTAGTCTTTTACTTTCTGCTTGAAGTCCACTATAGGAATATAAATTTCATGTCAAATTGAATCTATCTCTGTAGAGAAATATGCAATGCCAGTCATTGCAATTAATTTCCAAATGAATTCACTATCACAGAATCACAGAATCACAGACTGACTGAAGCTGGAAGGGATCTCTGGAGGTTACCTGGTCCAATGGGGTAACTAGAGACAGTTGCCTGGGACTGTGTCTCGATGTTTTTTAATATCTCCAAGGATAGAGACTCCACAACCTTCGCAGTCAACCTTTGTCAGTGCTCAGTCACCCTCACAGGAAAAAGTCTTTCCTGATGTTCAGAGGGAATCTCCTGTGCTTCAGATTGTGCCCATTGCCTCTTGTCCTCTCACTTAGCATCACTGAAAAGAGCCTGCTTCCCTCCTCTTTGCACTATCCCTTGAGATATTTATGTATATTGATAAGATGCCCTCTGGTCCATAAATGTCAAAAGCCTTCCTGAAGTCCAGATAGACAATATTCACTCCTCTCCCTTCATCAGCCAAGCCAGTTGCTTCCTCACAGAAGTCTAATAAATTGGTCAAGCATGACTTCCTCTTGGTGAAGCCATGCTGACTTCTCCTGATGACTTTTTCATCCTTAATGTGCCTGGCAATGGTTTCCAGGATTGTCTTCTCCATCACCTTACCAGGGATCAAGGTGAGGCTGGCAGGCCTGTAGTTCTCTGTGTCCTCTTCGTTGCCCTTCTTGAAGATGGGGGTGATATTTACTTCAGTCCAGTCTTTGGGCACTTCTCTCGGTTGCCGTGATCAATCAAAGATTATTAAGAGTGGCCTCACATTAACATCTGCTAGCTCCCTTGGGACTCATGGGTGCATAGCAACAGGGCCCATGGACTTAAATACTGCCTCCTAAATAGACAATAAACTACCGGCTGGATGTTGCCCTAACAGATGAGAGCACCTGCTTGATGTCCCTACTCTGTCAGTTTGTGCTTGCAAGACAACTATTTTAACGAGGCTATTTGGGTTGGGATTACTGGTCTTTGAACTTTTTCTGCTCTGTATAAAAATTTTGAATATTCACTGCAGTGGGGACCTGAACATGAAACTTTCATTTCCCAGCTGTGTGCCCTAGCCTCTAAGGCTGTAATGCCAGTTTTTCTCACCAGCTGAATTAATAATTTATTACTACAAAGTGGAACAGCTCCAAGAGGAAAGAAAAAGGTTGGACAATATTCTCTTTGGTAAAGCTATTCATCTCAAATTAAAAGTGCCCAACTTCTAATCACTCCCTGACTGGAAGCTACAAGGAAGGGGAAATGGACCAGGTTTCCTTCCACTGCCTTTCTCACTGCCATTTCAGTGATCAGTACGGGTATGCAGACATCCAAAATTGTAGTTTTGCTGGATTAATAAATTTTGGTTAAAAAAATTAATTCTTCAGCAGCTGAAACTAAACCAACAAAATAGAGGTAATGAATTCCATGGCAGATTGAAATGAATATTTATTCCTTTCATATTGTATAATGTTGCATATTTCATAAGCTTCTGTTGCATCATTCTATGGGAAGTCATATAGCTTTTCTAACCTGGCACACATCTCCTTATGAATGTCCTGTCTATAACCAAATACTGTAATATGGAGGACTGCATGCTTCTGATGAGTAGAGCACAAGGATGTCCTCACTTGCCTTTTTATTTTTACTGATGCTTGTTCCTCTGAAAATAATGTTTCCTTCCTTTGCAATATGTTAATATCGTTCCCACAGGTCAATCCCCACACACTTCCTGTCAGAGCTGTCACTAATCAGCTATTCTCCTATCTGCCTTCAAGCAGTTGACTGTTCTGATCTAAAAGTAGCATCTTGTATGTAGCCCTGCTCTTAGTTCCCAGTGTCGTCTTGAATTCAAACCTTCTCCAAAATACTGATGGTTGTGTAGTCCACTAATGGAAAAAAAAATATCTCTATCTATACTTACTAATTAAAATTATTAAAGTATGATAGCCCTAGAAAATCCTTTGCAATACTTACAGAATCATAGAATCATAGAATGTTTTGTGTTGCAAGGGACACCTAGAGGTCATCTAGTCCAACACCCCTGCAGTTAGCAGAGCCCCATACAACCTGTCCTTGTCCTTATCTTTGCCATGTTTCTCCAACTAATGTGCAAGAAATTTATGAGATAATGTACTGTGTGAATTGTTTAATTTGAAGATGATTAAATAGGGGGTATGTATGTGCATGTGGCTCCAGCATGAAAATGCTCTTCAAATCCATAAAAGCTTCCTGCAAATGCAATAACTTGCACCCTGTATACATGGTGAACTACATAAGAAATAATAGAGTAAGTTAGGTACTAGTAAAATTTTCTAATGACTAGGAGAGCATTACTAAAATCTATTCCAAGTCTGTGGAGTTTCTAGCACTGGAGGCTTTACAGAACGCATATCTGTCAGGAGTGCCATGGATATAATTGTGCTTGTGCTGGAGTAGATAAATCAACATGTAAAGGGACAATGAAGTTAAACGCACCTCAAAAGGGAATCAGTGAAGGTGAATATAAATTATTCTCATCAAAAGGAATTCCCAGGACTCCTTCTTCTTTTTCACCTGAATAACCTAATTGCTTGAATACATTTTACACTTTGATAGTATTTTTTTTTCAGGTAGGGGACTTTGCTGCCATGCAAATGAAGTAAAATACATCTTTGCTACTTATTTATTTACTTCCTACTGTACCAGCAATATTTTCAGTATGCCCCTGTCCAGGGAAATGCTCTTTAAAAAGTTAGGTTTTTAAATCCTAGATGGGGGAAATGTGTTGACTGACAGCAACAAATAGAGGTGAATGTGTCTTGACGGAGAGTATGTTTGGAAACTGGGATTTAGATTGCATTAACAAGAAAGGAATTATGCAATGAGCTTGCAATTTATTTAACTTCTGCACTATTATTACTTAAGTACTCTGTTTTCTACATCAATTTCTAAGAAATCAAAGAAAAGTATGAGAATAATGAAGCAAACTAAATAAGATAAAAGCTAGCAGAAGTCCTCAAAACTGGAGGACTTCTGTCCCCCCTGCTGATAGATATTTTTTAGAAATTATTATTTTGCTGAAGTGATGCTTTAATACAGCACAGCTGAAAACAATTTGTGCAAGGGATAATTTTAAATGAATAATCTTCTGTAGATGCAAAGTAATCAACATATTTCTTCAAGAAATATAATTAGAACTTAAGAGAGATGATCATTTAGTGTAGGCTGTTGAACTGCATAAGAGAATATAATTGCTAATAACAGGGTATTTTTAAAAAGCTTCTAAAAATATATAATATTTCTTACATAAAATACAAAAAATATTTTTGGTATCCTTTGTATAACCATATTAGTTTCATCTGTTTGACATTCTTCTGTAATTTTCACAGATTCCCCTGCTAAATTTAAGGCAGTATGAGGGCATATATATATACACACACATATATATATATGTAAGGTGGATGGAATGTCAAGGTGAACCATACTCTGTTCTATCAAAGTCAGATTTGCCACACTTTGCAAGGTATTTATGACACCGAGGTTTGATTAGCACAGCACTGAAAACTAAGTTGCAAGCCATAAAAAGTGTCAGTTGACACTAAAAAAGCTGTCTGCTGAACAAACTGAGCCACAGTGGACATAGCTGTTCAATGCATATGGAATCCAGTTCATTTTCTTAATTTGCAAATTCTTTCCTGAAGCTGTCTTTACTTTGCGGCTGCATCTTCTCTTAATCTCTCATAAATTTTAGAAGTGTAGGTATTAGCTGAGATGATTAGTTTTATGAGCTCAATGGAAAGTAGATTGATCTGTAATTTGTTAATTATTGCTAATAGTGATTTAATATGAAATTGAAGATTTTACTAATGTTTCATGATAAGATGTTTCTTAAGTATTTCTTGTGATGATCTACACGAAAGGATTATTATACATTAAATCAGGTAAACTATCTATTCATAGACTTCTAACTTAATCATACATTGAATTACATGCAAAACTTTGTTTTGCTGAGATTGATACAATAACTACTTTTTATGGAGGGGAAAGAAAAAAGAGATAGAGAGGTAAAAAACTAATCTATTTAAGCATTCAACATCTGCAGGGTGTAGTAGATGGGGTATAGAGAGATGTGGGGAGAGGAGATGAGAGAAGACTTCATAAAACTTGACTAGTGCATAGGGAGTGCAGGTATGGACACCAGTGTAAGTGCATGGAGAGAGATGGAAACTTGCAATTCCCATTCCTGGAGCAAGCAGAACAATGCCTTTCCTCTTGTGCAGGGACAGCAAGACCTCGCCAAGTCTTCTGTTAACAGGGAAACAAACATTTCTTCAGATCATGCTCAGCTGATCAGAATGTAGATATATCCATCTCCTGCATTAAAAAAAGTTTGATATAGAATATAATCATACAAATTTCTGGAGGAGCTTGATTTGACAGGGATATTCAGAGCTCTCCTTCTTTATTCAAGTTGATTTGATTTCTGTCAAACACATTGAAGGAAAAGTCAACTTTCTGCATAATAACCTAAAGAATAGAAAATCACCCCAACCCCCAAATGGTGATCTGAATTCTGCCTCTTGTTAGCATGAGGATTGAGTCTATATTGCAAACTAATGCTCTGAGGTATTTTGCTCGCAGTTACTCTCTATTGTCTTGATATTGGGACCCTGTTTAGTTTATTAAAAAAATGGACAGAGCAAGAGGAAAAAACAACAATAACAAAAAATGCTGAGCCAGAGAAATTTCTTTTTACATTCCACTACTTATGTTTCAAAGTACTCTACAGAAACTCCTTATGTTCTTCACATTAAGCAATGATTGATGCAAGCAGCAGAAATTACATAACCAGGATTTATTCCTTCCAATTTATCATAGAATCCTAGAATGTTTTGGGTTGGAAGGGACCCCTAGAGGTCATCTGGTCCACCCCCCCTGCAGTCAGCAGGGACACCGCGAACTAGACCATGTTGCTCAGAGCCCCATCTAACCTGGTCTTGAATGTTTTCAGGGATGGGGCCTCCACTACCTCTCTGGGCAACCCCTTCCAGAGTTTCACTACCCACATTGTAAAGAATTTCTTCCTTAGATCTAGTCTAAACCTACCCTGTTTTAGTTTAAAACCATTCCCCCTTGTCCTGTCACAGCTGGCCCTACTAAAAAGATTATCCCCATCTTTCCTATAGGCCCTCTTTAGGTACTGAAAGGCCGCAATCAGGTCTCCCTGCAGCCTTCTCTTCTCCAGGCTGAACAAGCCCAACTCTCTCAGCCTGTCCTCATAGGAGAGGTGCTCCAGCCCTTGGATCATTTTTGTAGCCCTCCTCTGGACCTACTCCAACAGTTCCATGTCCTTCTTGTGCTGAGGGCTCCAGAGCTGGACGCAGTACTCTAGGTGAGGTCTCACCAGAGCAGAGTAGAGGGGCAGAATCACCTCCCTCAACCTGCTGGCCATGATTCTCTTGTCTTATGGCTTGACTTTGCTCTAGAGACCTAAAGTAAGATTTTTTTTTCCCTCTATCTCTTAATCCTGGCTCGTGATAGTAGTCTAAACTAAAATATGAGAGAATTTCAGGCACAGATGGCTCAAAATATTGCATTCTTACATCTGCTGCCACATGAGATGCCTCTCTCAGACATATGCCCAGGGTTGGTAGATAGAACATGGGACCTACTGCAGATCTTCAGCTTCTTAAGGAGTACTTGAAGGTGAGTTCATAAACCCTGGAGTATATCAAATGACAGTTCAGTTTAGGCAACCCGCCTGAGTCCATCCTTTTCTCATTTTTCTATTTTCCATTTTGAGTACTCCAGTGTTCAAGGAGGTTTATGGGAATCCCAGTTTATGGGAATTTAATCATCTGCATTGTAAATTCTACTGCTGGAGCTGAGCAGTTACATTTCACAATTTTGAGCATGACATAACTGAACTCCTTTGGTTGAATGCCTGCCTAGCTCAGTTAGTTTAATGCAACTGCGCTACAGAATGCTAATGCTGCAAAGAAAAAAATATGTTAAAAACAACAAGCAAGTCAATGTGAATTTATAAAGCAAAATGACATTTCAACCCAATGCATTAGTTAATAAAAGTAATCTATCAATGTAATTAACACACAGTATAGAAATATATCTTAAATTAGAAAAATGTATTAAAAGGGGCATGCCATAAGTGATAAATCATAGGGAAATCTATGAATCAATTGCCAAATCCAAGCAGAAATGTCAATGAATTAATTCATACTTGTGATATTTTAAACTCATAAACAAAAAACTAGATACTTCCTTAAAGAAAAAAAAAGATATTTTGCATATGGGGTTATATATTGAGTGATCTTTTATTACCCTGACTATTATTTATGTGTACTAGCCTTAAAGTCTTCAAATTTTTCACAGTACTGCTTGCATATCAAGAAAGTAGTCTGCTTCTTCCATTACAAAGTTTTATTGTATATTGATTGGTGTTACTACTTTGTAATGATTATTCTGTAATTTTTGTACTAGTATTCTTTCTTTCAGCCTTCTGACTGCAGAACTGAAAGACCAAGATATGAAATGCAAAGGAATCCACTGACGATTCAGGTATATGTTCATGGGACAAGACGGCTTTTCTTCTATTTTCTTTTGGCATCCCCTACTGGTATACAGCTGCAAAGGCTCCTCCGTGAGACCGAAGATCTCAAAAGGGTTTGCTGTGCTTCTTTGGTCCTCTGAGTCCTTTGGGATATTAATAATAGCGAAAGTAATGGCATGTTAATGTGAAAATGTTTATATTCTCTTCAAGCAACATAAATTCATTGCTTCAGTAAATATAAGATTTCCTTAAATAGTACATCTAATTACACTACTTTCTTTGTTTAACACGTTTATTTTAACTCCTTGTGTTATAGAAATAAAGAGGTTTGCTGAATCTGGATGAGTTTGTTGTTTTGTTGGGTTTTTTTTAAACTCAATAACAAAGAAATAAGTGTCAAATATTTCATTCACCCTATGCCATGATAAACATGATTTGTGATAATGTGGTGTGGCAATGTATACTTTTCCATCTATTCACAAGTCATCTGAAGATGAAAAGTCCGTATGAATATTCCAGCTCCATTCTTTGAGGGTTGGGACAGAATTGTTCCTTGTAGTTAGAGTAACACTATTTCTTGTACTTCTTCCTCCCAGAAAGAGTGGAAAGACATCAGTGGCACTAACATCTGTCCATTTGTTGTAGCTGGAGTGTTTCCTAATATGGAAACCTCTTCACTTCACTTTAGGCACCTGGCATATCTGAAATTATGATCAGCCCAGGCTCCCTAAAAAATCAGTAGATTTAAACTAGCATCTCAGATATACAACCTAGAAAGGCTCTACTGATTACAGAAGTGTTGGGCAGCTGCACTCCCACACAAAATGTCTAAAGTCTACCTTAATATCTAGAGTTAGGGTGTGTCTGCTGACCACTGAAAACATTCTGGGCAAAATAGCTAGATAACAGTGCTGTAAGTCTGCTTTTTCTATTTTCTATATTCTTCTAGGACACCAGAGTATTTTCTCATAATTATTAAACATGTTTATGTGAATTTTCTCATTAAAGGATCTCAGAAGTGAACAACACATAACTGATCTATGATCATGGGGTGCGCGCAAGAATAGAGGCTGAAAGATCTTTCTGTGGATACTTACTGAGCATAAAAATTAAATAATTTTAAGTAGAAATCAAATAGTACACTACTGAATAGCTGAGAGTTGATCAATGACATTTTCTAAATGACAAATGATCTCCAATTGCACATTTTTTTCATTCTTTGAATGCTCGTTAATCTCTAGTGAGGATAAGATGGAAGTATGTACTGCTAAATATTAATACTTCCCATTAATTTTAAAATGCAATTATGATTTTCAGTTAGATGCAGTGATATTATCATATGTGTCCTGTCAGGTTATCTATTAGACAGGAGTAGCCTCTTCCTTCTGTCATAGACTACTTTGGCTATTTGCGTACACATTTTTTTTTCCCCACCAATATCTATGATTTTTTCAGAGATAAAATTCACTCATATTTAAACTAGCATGTATATGTGTTTATATACATATAAAGGGAACACCATGTTTCAACTTCTTTCCTCTTCTAGATAGATTTTTTTTAACTGTATGCTATTACTATTTCTCTAGAGTTAATGAGTAGAAAATACCTCTTTTTTTTGCAGATGGGGATTATGAGGCACAAGGCAGCGCAGTGAGTTGCTGAATACGTAACACCTGCCTGCAGTACTAGAATACCAGAGTCTTTGTTCCCAAGTGTATACTTTAATTGTATAGAATGTATTTTCTTCTGGCTATAGAATATAAACTAATGTGATTTACTTTCATTTATAGTGAACATAGTTGCCACGCATGTCAACTTTCGAAACACCAAAATTCTTAAATGTGTGCCTTATATTTAAATAAGCAATAATAGTAACACCAGTGATATTAATAAACAGTTATGAGACTTAGGCTATGTCTGTATGTATAAGTAAAAGAGGGCCAGGAAGAAGGTTTGTCATTACCCATGCCTAATTTTGCTATATGCCAGCTGTTCCCTAGAAAGCATCTGGGCCTGGGAAAGCACAACCCACTAGGAAGAACAAATCCTGTCTGGGGATGAGAGAGAATTTAAGCAAGTGGTCACAGTAAGTCTTTGCCACTTAAGCCTAAGGGCCAAAGAAGTGTCCCTGGTCTGCTATAGTTATTTGCAGAAAGTAATACATTCCTGCATCAAAAATTATTTCTTAAAAACTGCTGCTTCCTTAACCATGAACTAATGTGTTAGTCTATACAGTTATCTTACTTTCTGCAGTTCTTAGACTGCACTGAAATAAATTCCCTTGTATTTCAGAGGGTCAAACATTTAATTGCATATGTAGAGCAAACTATACCACCAGGTAGACCAACTTCCACATTGGACCCAAACATTTTATGTTTTGAAAATTGTATTAAAATCGGTTGCATCCCTTCTCTTAATGTTTAGAATGTTTTATAACATTCAGGAACTAATAGGATGTGATAACTGTTTCTTCCATTACAAAAATAGTGAAGGAGAAAGTTGTTTCTACTTTTCATCTTCAAAGTATATCTGACTCAACTGTCATGGAGGTTCAACTCTCTATCATTTATCAGCAGTCCTGGAGAACAGGGGAGGTCCCAAAAGACTGCAGGTTGGCAAATATGATGCCTGTCCTCAAGAAGGGCCGGAAGGAGGATCCAGGGAACTACAGACCAGTCAGCCTGACCTCAGTACCGGGGAAGATTATGGAGAGGTTGATCTTGAGTGTGCTCACCAGGCACATGGAGGACAATCAGGGGATCAGGCCCAGTCAGCACGGGTTCATGAAAGGCAGTTCTTGCCTAACCAACCTGATTTCCTTCTACGACCAGGTGACCCACCTGGTAGATGAGGGAAAGGCTGTGGATGTTGTCTACCTAGACTTCAGCAAAGCCTTTGACACAGTTTCCCATAGCATTCTCCTGGAGAAGCTGGCGGTTCACGGCCTAGATGGATGTACTCTTCACTGGGTTAAAAACTGTCTGGATGGACGAGCCCAGAGAGTCGTGGTGAATGGAGCTAAATCCAGTTGGCGGCCGGTCACAAGCGGTGACCCCCAGGGCTCAGTCCTAGGGCCAGTCTTGTATAATATCTTTATCAATGACCTGGATGAGGGGATTGAGTGTGCC